>NC_081152.1:17867988-18167988 GCF_958295425.1 Solea solea
TTGCCTAAATTGCAGCCTTTGCACATAGCTAATTGCGTTGTTTAAAATTGCGTTTTCCCTTCCATTAGTCAGCAGATTGTTTCTGTCGTACCCTCTCTTGAGAAGAAGAACATCTTGCTTTATCATTATCTCGACTCTGAGCGTGAACGATGGTTTATAGATCGTTGCAAGAGCACGACCTAACTAACCTCCACAGCCTCCCAATCACCCGGCCATGTGGAACACTTCGCATTAATTACTGCTTCTCTGCTAATTGGCCAAACATCCCAGCCTTGACATCGTTAATTTCCGATTGGTCGTAAACTTCTCCAAATTTATGACGCATGCGGAGACGGAGCGATTTATAACGCAGCACAACTCGAGCGTCTGACACAGCACTCTCAAAAGGTCACGATTAAAAAGTTTGTGACGGTGTAAGGAAATGGACGAAGGGATTGTGAGATACAAAGTGACAGCGGTATAGACAGGTGGAACTATGGGAAATGACCAACAGTGTTAAACGGAACTTAAACTGCTGACACAGCACTTCTCAAGTAGCAGTGTGTGATCACACAAGCAAGACTTGTGTTTATCGATTAGGATTTAATGGGTTTTATGTAAAACCACACAAAAAAAAAGTGTTACAGAAGAGAGAAACAACATGGTGTTTGAAGGAAACAGTCATTTCTGACTGAGTGAAATAATCAAAACATTTCATTTATGGACTTTTCATCACTTTCACTCTGCAGCCAGTATATGATGCCAATGTTTTCGCCAATATTTCTGTATTTTTTTCCTCTCCATCTGAAAAAATTAAGAATGAAAAAAAATGCTTTTATTTGTAAAATTTGTAAAACTGCTCAACTTAATTAAGCATTTATTTACAAAACCTTTGATCTGTGTCTGCAATGCAGTGTACAGCAATATTGTAAATAAAACTAAATGTATAACCTAAATATTAAATAGATGGAACTAAACTCTGTCAAATGAAACTTTTTCATGAAAAAATAAAGTTTTGGTGACTTTGCAGGATTTCTTAAGTTTCTAGGAAAAACAAATGTGTTAACTTGAACATAAAACAATAATATACTAAACAAATTAAATCACACAATGCTGATTTTTACAATTGCAAAAAATCTGCCCACATTTTAATGTGTTTGTGTATCCTCACCACTTGTACACGTCCTGTGTACAAGCCACAGGACGTGGTTTTATTTGTCCAATAAAAGTGGCACTAATTCAGATTGTGCCATAACATGTCCAGTGACAGCACTCAGGAAGAACAAAATGTCCCGGATAATAAACGAGTACAACAGGAAGCGCTGCAAGAGGCAGCAGAAGGGTGATTTCTCATCCGGTTATAGATAGATGGGTGGCGTGTGTCCAGGAGTTAGACGTCTTGAAAAATCACATCCCAGATTAAGTGCCTCTTCAGAAGTGTAATAGAAAAAGGAAGCTGGGGAGGTTGTAAAGGCTGGGGTATTTTAAATGGACACACACTCATAACATACACTTAAATACACCCAGTGTACACCAAATACAATGAGATTAGTTTAGATTGTTAGTTAGTTGGTTGATTGGTTGGTTTGTTGGATGGGTGGGTGGTTGGATGATTGGTTGGGTGGATAGTTGGTTGATTGGACTATTGGACAGTTGGTTGGATGGATGGTTGAACAATTGGATGGTTGGTTGGGTGGTTAGTTAGATGATTGGACTTCTGGATATTTGGTTGGTTGGGTGGTTAGTTAGATGATTGGACTATTTGATGGTTGGTTAGATGATTGAACTACTAGATAGTTGGTTGGATGAATGATTGATTGATCTTACTATTGGACGGCTGGTTGATTGGACTACTGGATGGTTAGTTAGATGGAAGGTTGGACAATTGGTTGGATGGACAATTGGATGGTTGGATGGCTGGACTTGATGTTTGGTTAGATGATTGAACTACTAGATAGTTGGTTGGATGGATGATTGATTGATCTTAGTATTGGACGGCTGGTTGATTGGACTACTGGATGGTTAGTTAGATGGAAGATTGGACAATTGGTTGGATGGATGTTGGATGATTGGTTAGATGATTGAACTACTGGATAGTTGGTTGGGTGGATGATTGTCGATTGGACAATTGGATGGATGGATGGTTGGTTGGT
This sequence comes from Solea solea, assembly GCF_958295425.1. Classification (NCBI taxonomy): domain Eukaryota; kingdom Metazoa; phylum Chordata; class Actinopteri; order Pleuronectiformes; family Soleidae; genus Solea; species Solea solea. The sequence goes on from NC_081152.1 coordinate 17,870,121, forward strand.
TGGACTATTGGATGGTTGGTTGGATGCATGGTTGGATAATTGGTTAGTTGGGTGGTTGGTTGGACAATTAAAAGGAAACAGACTGAAACATCACTCCAGATTTCACTAAAATAGAAAAATGTTGGAAATGGCCGACAAGAGGAGGAACACGTGGACTGATGAGGAAACAACAACAATCTTAAAGAGTCTAAAGAAAGAGTTGGACAACGGGTGCAATATAACTCGTCTTGACAGATCACCTCGAGTCATTTGTCACATAAGAAGCATGTGCGTCTGTATTTTTGTCTTAATTTGGTGGGAGAGGCTCAGGACAGAGAGTGTCAATCCCAAATTAACAACCCAGGACGGGTATGAACCAAAAATATAATTCTAGTGACACTGAAAAAACCAAATCATGTGGTAATAATTATGACAATGAGAAAAAATGATGCCAAGTCATACTTTCGTACAGACTCTTTAATCAGCATCTGATCATCTTGTTCCGCTTTTCAACTCAGTGCTGTACAAAAAAAACATCCTTTCATTTTCTTCTCAACTCCTAACTCACTTGTCAGATGGTGCACACCAAAATCAAAGCCACTTTTTTTTTCTTACACATCGCGAGTGAAGTGATGTCAAACTCACTGACTGACATCTTTTAACACAGACCCACTGAATAAAACACGACATAATGAATAAAACATACTGAAGCCCGTTTGAGGCTGACGAGGAACCGGCTACTCACAGCAGAACTAACCAGATTACTGTATACGTCTTCGTCGGAGGACGTGAGTAAAATATGGACAGACAGATGCAGACGCTCTTTGTGAAGTGTTTAGAATATATATAATATATATATATATATATATATATATATATATATGACGTGACTTTCATAACAAACAGACTCAGAAGCACAGAAACAAGTGGTGCCTGGTCTGATGTACTCAGCTGGACGAGTGGAATCAGGAGACATGGAGCGAAAGTGACACCTGGTGGTGATAGGATGAATGACAGCTACAGTGTGTACACAGCATTTGTCCTGTATTTATCATATCACCACATGAAACAAGTCATAATGATTTCTAACAGACGCTTTTTCACTTTAGATGTTTTTGTTTCATCATAGCAGCAAACATAGGCTATAATGATAATAAAGGCTGCATTCCATTCTGTGTGAATGTACTCGTGTCAAGGCTTAAACTAGATTGTTAATGGTTTGTCATGTGTGCCAATTTGACAAATACGTTTATTATACTATATTTCTACAGTCACAGTACATTGATTTAATGGCTTCTTCAATGCATTTTGTCTGAGAAAAGAAATGATATGTGACGCATAAATGTCAAAAAAAATTTTAATTAATTTTCTGAAATACACAACCTGCATCACAGTAGAGCAGTGAAGTCATTTCTCCTGTTACATCAAATATTTCCCACTTCAATACTGAGTGGTCTCACTAATATGAGCTTTTCTGATGTTGCAAACATTTATTTGTGCTAGTGCTGCCACAAACGATTATTTTGATAATCGACTAGTCACCGATTCTTATTGCGATTAGTCGACTAATCGAATCATACGTAAATTGGTCATTAGCTTCCATCTTGAAGTGTTCAAGGTACAGTATGTGCTATCTAAAAATACATTTAGACTATTAAGATAGTAATGATAGTGCATTCAACTTTTAATGAACTAAGCAGCATTTCTGACATTTTTTAATGTGATAAATAAAACATGTTTTAGCTGTAAATGTTAAGTGCTTTGTAAAATGGAACCGAAAACTATGCACTATGAATATATATTATAAAACATAAGCGTTATCACAGTTCCTATTCAAACATGACATCACTGTTATCACGTCACAGCAAACACATAACATGTGTGTGCTAAGGCTAATGAAATCCCCTGGTCTATAAGTAAGTAGCTCACTGTTGACGCTAATTTTACCAGCTAACTAGCCAATTAGCTTACCGAGACAACTGTCCCTCTTCGTCAGAAATGTAATCAGCCACAACGTTCTTCCTTCTCAGATGCTCGTGCATCGCCGTCGTGCTGCCACGGAAGTCAAGTTCTGCCTTAAAGATTTTGCGTTGCACGTTCTTCGCTTTTATTTTGGTAAAATGCTCCCAAACTTTCAAGCTCCACTGCCAGCTAGCCATGATACAAGCTGATGCCAGGCACTTAGGCCTCGTTTAGACTACAGATTTGTAAGCATATCCGATGAGAATCTGATCTTCCTGACCAACTGCTCACATTATACAGTATATTGCAAGTGATCAGACCCGATCTGCCCGTGTCCACAGCGACACTGTCTGGTCTAGACTTCCACATGGATGAAAGCGGATGCTTAACGGCTGTGTCAGTGTTTGACTTCCTGTCCCACTCGTGCTGAATTCTGCAGAGTTGAAGCGTCGCGTTGCGTCACCCAGCAAAAATAGAACTCTCAGCGGAACAACGATGGAATCTGTACCCAACGGAGACGGTGGAATCCTGGGGGGAAGACACTTGGAAATCCTGTCTGAGCAACCGAGACGTTCAGGTTGAAAAATTGGATCTTGTGTGTTCTTTTTTAGCTGTCCAGAATCCAGAGTAAATACAATCTGGATATGCCTAATTTGATCAGATTTGTGCCCACCCGGCCCCGTGTCACATGATCTTGGGTTCAGACAGGATCAGATGTGAAAAGTGTGAAAGCAGGAGAAATGAAAGGCTGAGACAAACACGTCTAATCTGATTATCGCCGTTCACACTCCGGCGTGTCACACGCTGCACAGCGTGTCTATTTTAAAAGGACGTGAAATGGGGTTTTACTCACGATGGCCGTGGGAGCAGCAGCGACCACGCAGTAGAGGATGAGCGGCGGGACGAAACTGGACTCCTCCGCGCCGGGGTACGGCTTCATCAGCTCTGCGTCGTTGCAGAAGAAACCCTGCACGTGCACGCTGAACAGGTCCGTGCACTCCATGTAGTAGGCCAACAACACCGTCCCGGACATGATGACGAGCTGGAAGAAAAACATGTCGGAAGAAAAGAAGAAGAAGAAGAAGAGGAGAGTTCTTATTTGGAAGTTTTCAGGAGTTAAAAAGTCGTTTTTGTTCGAGACGACGGCTGATCATGACTCCGCTCCTCCGTCAGCTGTTTTTTTTCGGCGTTCCTAAGACAAAACAACGTCCTAAATCCTCAAAAAACAGCATCTCTCTCTCTCTTTTTCTCCGCCTCACACTGCATACAAGCACCCACCACCACCATCATCATCATCATCATCATCACTTACCACCTCCTCTCCTCCCTCATCCTCCATTCCTTTTATCCCTCCAACATAATCTTTTGTCTCTGGCCTCCTTTCACTCTCTCTCTCTCTCCAGAATTGGCTGCAGGCATTTTGTTTTTCTGTTTTTTTTGGTAAATGATATCTTTAGTCACTGATGACGAACGTTGCTCAGCAAAGGCTTTTGTTGAGGGTTTCTGGGAAAATTCTGCCAAAAATATTCTGCTCTGAAACGTCACAGGAAACAAAATGACATGTTTTCATGTTTTTGATATTAATGAGAAACTGCAGAGGCATAAGAACAGATCTGTAGAAGTTTTATTTGCCACTGATTCAATGATTAATCATCATAAATATGGCACTTCAGGTTCAGGTTTGTTTGGGGTTAATGATCATTTTAATAACCGTTGTGTCAGTGGTTCCTAATTGATGGTTAACCTAATAAATGTAAATGTAATACGGTGCTGCAACACAAGGTGTCACTGTGCCACCGCAGAACAAGAGGTCAAAACTCCAGTGAGTCTTTTATTTTGAAACATCTGACAAAATAAAAGATATAAATCCACAAGAAAATGACATTAAACACAACATCATAACCAAATTTCATATTGCCAGAGATTATAAAATGAAAGACACATTGCAACGTTACACATTTGTTGTGATATTTGCAGCTTTTGAACAAATGCTAAACCAAATGTATCAGTTTGCAAAATAACTAAGAGCAAGGAAATCAACAAACATTAATCACCTACGTTAATAAAACCTGAAATCTTTCAGTTAAACCAAATTAATATTTTAATTAAAGCTTAGGTTAAAGTATGTGATGGTTTGGTGAGATTATATTACTGTCACGGGAGCATAAAAAGAAATGTAAATTGTGAGTAAACTGGCTGCATCTCTGTTATCAATGAAGCCATTATTTCTCTTTAACATGTTTCCTTAATCTCTGATGACATATTGTGCTCATTTTATGACTTAGCACAATCAATGTCTTATGTATTAAAATCAAAGTGGTATCAGTAAACAGCTTAATAAACAATGAGACAATTATAGAGATTGGACAACATGGCTGGAGGGATTCAGACAGTCAGTATTTGCTTACATTATATTAGATAAAAAGGTTTTATTGTCAATTTTACTAAAACCAGACATTTGGACGTTGAGCTACGAAGGCGTGTTAACTTTTAATCAAACCAGAACATTCTGCTGATGTGCTACATTTCAGTCGCCCCAGGTAATTCCCACAAATAATAGAAGAAACTGAAACTTACAAAAAAGAGTTTTTTTGGGCAGACGAGGAGACTGATTTTATGCTCTGTCAGCTTTAAGAATTGGATATTTTTAAGTGAGTGGACGGTAGAAAGACATGCTAACTAGCTGTAAGCTAAACCAGAAACTGCCTCATACGAACAAGCTGGAAGGTGGTGTTTCGCCCCCTAGTGGAGTGGAGGCAGGCACACGATATTCAATAAATCCCTCATGAGTGCTTATATACTGGGACAGGACAGACAGACGTCCGGAGAGTGCAGCAGCACCTCCTACTGACAAGGAGTGGAACACTCAACATGTAAATACTTTTTATGTAAGCGTACATGATAATTTGTTTGTTTGATAATGTATTAAAACATGCTTAAAGTATGTTGAATTATTATTTTCCACTATCTAACGGGATGACATCAGCACACTCGGGTCTTTTTGTTTAACATTAAAGTGTGTTGTTGTTTTACTCTCACGTCGTCCATTCCCACGTTTTAAAGACCGATAACGGAGTCGTATAATTTATTTCATCTAAGTACTAACTGTGCTTGGTACGAGCGTCGGTAACAAAAGCTGCCGAGAACAGGAGAGAAATGTTGGCAGATCTCCTCCGGTGACAGATGGCGACGTGAAGGTGCCAGGTACACTACGTGTTTTACCGCATGTGTGTGTGTGTGTGTTTCGCCCGTGCCAACTCTCTGATGAACACGGAGCGAGTCAGCATCTTGTGTTCTGTCGCTGTTTTAGCGTTCTCCTGTCGAGGAGAACGTGCAAACAGCCGCCGCGAGAGGAAACTAAACACTTGGCCGACACTTTATTTACACACAGACACACAACCAACAGCAATAATCCAAGTAAAACCACTCACACACACAAATCCTCCATCACCATCATCACCAAGACCGAGCGATAAAGGTTTAATTTCCTGTTTTCATGATGTTCTACAAACACACTTCCACCACGGGTAAATCCCAGCGCAAATGTACTCACGAGCCTCCTCTGAAAATATGTAAATTCTTTTAGTGAAATGCCTCGTAATGACTCGTGTGTCAGGTTTACAAGGACACAACAGGAAAGACGCAAATCTGACATTTTAACTACAGGGATGCACTCCAGGCTTTTTTGAATTATTATTACTGGAATTTCATTTACTTTGACCTTCATTTTTTATTTGCTTTTTGAAACAAACGAGCTTCCCCCTCAGGCTTGTTTTCAAGAGCAATCACAGTTTTTGTGTGAATTCAGCGGGGGCCTGGAGACGTAAAGGGGCAGTGTGTAACTTTTAACGACTGTTTCAGATTCAAACAGGAGTTCACACACACGACTCCCTCTCTCTCTCTCTCTGTTTCTTAGTGTTGCTTAGTTTTTATCTCAAGACAGAGGGAGGCAACAGCAACATTGTGCAAGTAAAGCGAGACGGCACGAATCGCCACGAAAGGTTTCAGAGGTGAATTCTACCACTTGAAAAACCCGGTTGTTCAGCAGTTTAACGGGACAAACTCTAATTGTCTCCGCCCGCCCATGTGCTGCTGCTGTATACACACAAACACTCCCTTAGCCCTGTCTGATAGTGAAGAATAAACAAGCATATGAATAACATTCCATCCAACAGATCCAACAACAACCAAAATAAGTCCCTTTAACCCTCTTATGACCATCATGATAACCTGGGTTTATTTTTGATTTTACGGCTGTAGTATTGTCAAAAAATGTTCAATGAGTGAGTTGTGTCGGCCCCTTTTACCGAAATATCTTTCACTTTCAATACCTGGTACTTATTTAATCCGTCTAGGAATTACGGTACTGAGAAGCTGACGTCACAGATGCGTGACACGCTGGTGAATCTCGTCCGTGATTGGACGGTCATTCCGCGGAAATCCTGAGGTTCTACCGTTACGACAAATATATGGACGGAAAACTCTATTTCTCTGCTTTTATTTTTATCTTCTACCGCTTTATCCTCCACACGGAGGGTTGCCGTGCCAATCTGAGCTGACATAGGGCGAAAGGCGGGGTCACACGCTGGACAGATCGCCAGTCCATAGTTTTTGTGTTTTCAAATGAGGCTCACACAGTTGGCGTAGTGGTTAGCGCTCTTGCCTTTGCAGCAAGAAGACTCGGGTTCGAACCCCGGTTGGAACAAGGGTCTTTCTACATGGAGTTTGCATGTTCTCCCCGTGTGTGCGTGGGTTTTCTCCAGGTTCTCCGGCTTCCTCCAACAGTCCAAAAACATGCAGGTAAATTGGACACTCTACACTGACCGTAAGTGTGAGATTGAATGGTTGTGTGGCCCTGTGATGAACTGGCTAACTGCCCTATGTCAGCACAGATAGGCACAGCTCCCCCGGCGACCCTCATGTGGACGATAAAACGGTAGAAGATGGATGGATGGATGTCTTTAAATTAGAGCTGCAACTAACGATTATTTTCATTGTCGATTATTTTCTCGATTAATCGTTTGGTCCATAAAATGTCAGAAAACCTTAAAAAATGTTGATCGGTGTTCATCAAACCTGGAAATGATGATGTTCTCAAATGTCTTGTTTTGTCCACGAACCAAAATGATTAACTTTTAATGATTTCTTTGTTATCCAGAGCAAAGAAGTTAAGAAAATACTCACATTTAAGAAGCTTAAACAATCGGAAATCTTGTTTTAATCATGAAAAAAAACTTCAAACTGATTATCGATTATCAAAATAGTTGTCAATTAATTTAGTAATGATTAATAATCGATTAATTGTTTCAGCTCTACTTTAAATGTCTTCATTGTCTCGCCCCACATTATCTGACCGGCTTGCTTCAGTCGAACACACCCTCACGCTCAGATCAGTCACTTTCAGTCGTCCCTAAGAATGAAGAGGTGACCGCGCATTATCAGTCGCTCACTTCCTGTTCTTAAGTCCTCTCTTAAAACACATTTTTTTCTCTTTGGCTTTTGACTCAGTTTGAGATGTTGAGGATTGGACTGGATAGTTTTTGAATGCTCCACATGTCACAAACGGTCTAGGAGTTACGGTAACGAGAAGTACGCATGCCAACAGACGGGTTGAGTTACATACTGCAGCTTTAAAAGCTGCTACTGCTGCTGTAAAGTATGGAGCTGGAGTTTCAGAAGATTGAGATGTCCTTGAGCGAGGTCTCCACCATGTTTACCTTAAAACTTCCCTCACACTCTCTGATGTGGAGCTCAGGAACGCTTGAATATATCCTCTGAACAAACTGAGCCGTCAGACACAGAGAGAGAGAGAAAAACAACAACATGCCACAAGAAAACAGGCTCTGGCCCTCGTCCCTGTTGTCAGGCCGGATCGGTTGTGGGTCAGCACAATAATTATCTTTTGATAAATATGTCAGCGTATGCCTGCTCTGTCGGTGGCGGTGCAGTCTCATCTCCCTCCCCCCGAGGGCTGCTCACCACTGCTGTAAATTCTTCCTGAGCTAGCTCTTCCTGTGACAGCTCCACACCTGGACGAGTGTCTCCTCCTCGACAAGTTTATGGCACACACACACACACACACCATTATATCCCCACAGCCGGCATCATGCTACATTAGCTGTGTGAAGGGCAGACAGTCGAGAGTGGCTGTCGTAAAAAAGAAAAAAAAGAAGAAATGGTAACACAGAGTTTGAGCGGCGCACCATCATCCTTCTCCCCTCAGAGGAAACATTTCATCTCCTTTATGTGACACGACAGTTTGGTGCAGCCGTTTACCTCCGCCTGCTCCAACAGGAGGAGCGGACGAGGACTTCCTGCGGCTACTGCAAATTATTCAATTACCCGTGAGCTTTATGTATATCACTGAATGGAGGAAGAGGAGGAGGAGGAGGAGGAGGCTTAGTGTTATCTGTCACCACTCAGGAAGTAGGGATGTCCCGATACAACTTTTTCACTTCCAATACCGATATTGCAGCCTCGAGTATTGGCCAATACCGATACCGATCATATATCAGCACGATTTTTATACATACAGTACTTTAATGACTTATTTTGTAGTATGGAATGTTAGAATAGGCTTGATCAAGTTATATTACATAAACAGAGAACAATAGTCAGCAACAGTAGGTATGAGGAAAAACTGACCCATTTATTATTAACCAATGGGTTACATAAATTTTAACCTTCAAACACAAGAAAATTAGATTTTTTGCCATTTTAATTTCATACAGTCTATGGTTAATTTCATCAGGAGGAAAGTACCAAGTGCTAACAGGGGTGTCTTCAGAGAACACCCCCCTTGTTTTCACTATTTTGGATTAGCCCAACCCACACAGGGTGAGTGACTTGTCCCGCAGGTAAACGCGGGGACCGGCCCCGCAGACGTACTTAGCTCCGCGTGTGGAGCTTCAGGACACATTTAAAACACACAAAGCTCTTGGCATGGCTGGTTTTTGGGGTATAATTATAATTAACAAACATAGGCTGTTAAAAGTCGACAGGTGGCGCTGGTTTATGAAATAACGTTGTTTTAGCAGCTCGCCTCAGGATGAGCTAGCGTGGCGCTAATGGCTAGCTCGCACTCGCTGTGCGGCTTCGTAGCCTCTGAGATCAGAAGTTAAAGAAAAATGTTTAACCTCTGAAATAGCAGTAGCACACACACACTGTTGTTGTGATCACGTGATCTACATCCATCCAACACGCAGAGCCCACGTGATCACAACGGCCGCTGCTTGAGAAGAAGATAGAAGTGCTGGAGCGGAATGGACTGCTTGTACCGGAACGCTTATATCGAAGATTTTAAAGGCAGCCCGATATGATCCGATATAATCCGATACTTGTTTTTTGTCTGATATCGGACCAATATCCGATATCAATATCGGATCGGGACATCCCTATCAGGAAGTGCAAAAATGAAATACAGTGGGAATGACATGACGTCACCTCATATTCAGACATAAACAATGGTTCGCTGCACAGGTGCTGATGTATTTCAGTCGCTGTAGGCAACACTTTCCCGAGTCCAACATGGTTCACTTCTCATCCAGAACTGAAGAAGCCTCTTGGAAGAGAAGTAAAAACATGTTTGCAGTTGCTTAAAGCTAACAACTTAAGATGACTAAGACCTGAATGAACACTTCACATTTGTGGAAATCCATTTTACACGGCACAGAAAACAGCACATAGTGGAGTTAATGAAGAATAGTAAGCAGAACTATGCAGCATTAACATGTAATTTAACAGCTTCTGACTTATTGCGATGGTTAAATGTCTTCTTGCGGGGTGATTGGGAGCTGTCTCCACTGCCCCCTACTGTCTGTTAGAGGAAAAACAGCCTTGCAAGACCAGGGCCGCCGACCTGGAAACCCTCAGAAGCAAGAAAAAAGCTACCGGCTACAAGAATAAAGCAGTGAGAGTGTTCATTTCGAACAGAGATCTCAAACCTATAAACAACAAAATCTCCACATTTTTCCGTTTACCGTTTATACATTTGCATAACAACGTACAGATCACAGTGGATTTAGTCATGGACATGGCTTTTTCTCGAGTTTTTACTACAAGTTTAGGGTGTTCTCGTAAAAATATGTACTCCAAAACTGTAGGGGGCGCTCCATAGAGTAAAAGAAAAGTATAAAAATCGGCCAAACTTGAAAAGTTCTCTGCTTTAATAGCAAGTATAATAGTAGAGTATATAAGAGTTGGCAGTTTTAGTGTTTTAGTTATTATTGACCTTGTTTCTGTGTTTTAATGCTTTTATATTCCATTTTTATTGGAGGTTTTTTATATACTGCTCTTAGTTTACATTGTTTCATATCCTGTCTGTTTCATGTATTTATGTGACGAACAGCCCTTTGTTTTTAAACATGCTATAGAAATAAATCTGGATTGGATTGGATTTGTGTCCATTACAAGCTTTACTGAAAAAAACAGTGAATAGATTAAATAAAAACGGCTCCTCTCGTCATCCACGCTCATTAATATGTTAAGTACAGCATGTTGTGTCATTCAGGATTTCAAGGAGGGTCATGCAGTCCCTGTGGAGTCCGTCTTATAAAGCTGTTCAGCCTGTTTCACATAATACATTTAGTTAAAGCTTTGGAGTTAAAGCAGGTACTGGTGTCACAGCGTGATGAGTCTCTTTTCTTTTCTTTTCGGTTGTACAAACGACAGAGACATCGTCTCTTCTGCCTCCAGCTGACATCAGAGCTGTGCATTTCCTTTTTTTTTTTATTTCATTTCACATAAAGATGCACCAAAAATCATCATCGTCTCCTCAACTGCGGTGGAAAAAGTCTGTTCATTCATTCATTCATTCATTTATTTAGTACACTTGGATAAATCACGCCGCTGAATTATGCCAAGTAATGCCAGCGTTGGTAAATCGGGGGAGCGCCGAACATCATAACGTGTTTATTCCCATTTGATGTTTTTTTTTCCAGCTGTGACCAGAAGAGGAGGAGGAGGAGGAGGAGGAGGAGGAGGAGGGAAAGGAAAAAAGAAAAGTCTAAATAAAAATAATGGGTTTAATTAGGCTGTGTGTGCTTTTCCAAAAATAATCTCAACCATCTTAACCACCCGGGGGTTAAAACAAAATCCCCATTGCATCAGAGAGGCTAAAAGAGAGCGAGGGAACAGAGTAACAGACGATCCCTGTGGGAAAAGGATTTCTATTTTCGTCTCTGGACGAGAGACGGCCTTGGAAAACATCACAGCGCGCTGAGAACAGGAGGATGAGTCGAATAAATCTCAAGTTGATCGGGATTTTGCTCGAGTTTCACACACAACGGCGGCTGCCGTTCGACTCGCAAAAGCCTCAGGTTGTGTGGATTACATAATCTCCTCCACAGAGAGGTGTCACCTGCTCCCCTCCTTACTCTTCACAGATTCCCTTCCACTCGCTCCTTCACTCACCCGCTCACTCCCCAGCCGAGACAAAACGGTGACAACACAACCAACCGAAGCTCTGGAGGTTTTATGTAACTGACGAAAAGCAGAGCGCGACTTTGTAAACAAAAGGCCACAAACGCACATCCTCCCGGCGACAATCGCTCCACGACAGCGCCGAGCTACAGCCAACCAGGACGTCGCCACCTGGTCACGTGACAGCGCTGCGACTGCCCCCTTTCGTTTCTTGTTTTTTTCTTTTTAAATAATCGCTCTGTTTGGCGACAGGCAGAGCTTCAGCGACGCCATGAGAGAAAAAGGGAGGTGTGAGGGAAATGTTGTGTTGCGAGGACGTGACGGAGACTTCAAAGAGCAGAGGAAACGGAAAACAAGGACACAGAGACACAAAAAACAAACAAGAGAGAAAAGCGGCAGGGATAATGGATGAGATGCCACCGAGAGCTATGCGAAAAAGGGAAAGAGGGAATAAATGAAAACAGTGCAATAAAGTCAAAGGAAGCTGCTTATTTGGCAAATGCAGCGTTTCTCTTACTCTGTTATTCCCAAACTCTGCTGCTGCTGCTGCTGCTGCTGCTGCTGCACAAGAAAATACTGATGGTTCAAAGACAGCTTACACAAATGATTATTATTGACTTGTTTTATCAATGCTGGATAAAACAAAGGCTTAAATCACATGAAAGCTTTCATCAGGATATATAGTATATGTTATACATTATATCAATATGGCAACATCATATTGTTCCATCTCTATAAAAGATTCTACTCAAATGGCTCTTTTCCACGACACAGTTCTACTCTCGTCGTTCTATACGCGACACAAACTAGCGACAAGCAAAACAGAATCAGTTCAGTTAAAAAGACACGTTCAGTACTTCAGTGCTGCCGCTGAATACACCAGACTCTTTCAAATCATGAGATTTTAGACATTTCCTTTGCTAAAAGTTGGGGATTAACGCATGTTTTCAGGGATTTTTAAGTCTTTTTAACTTTAATCTACAGTTTCGGCATTGTTCGGTTTGATTCTCGTGTCGGCAACGCGCTCACGACTCTTCCAGTGACGACACTCTCCGACCAATCGGTGGGTTTTAGTGTCGGTTTTAAGGGGGAGATACTTGAAAATGCGAAAAAACTTCACCTCCAGCCAAACAAACACTACAATACTAGTCTACTACAACTACATTTCCCATAAGACACTGAAACACCTAAATAAATCAAATATTATGGATGGTCTTTTTCTAATTGCACTTCAGAATCAACTTCAAATTGTATTCTCAATATTTTTCTAAAACCATTCCTTTAAAAGCACATTTTTATTACAGAATGATATTATTAGGGTTGGGGTTTGCTTGTTTTTTTAAGTGTTTTATGAATAAAACTTGAATTAGATGCTGAAAAATGTAAAATGACCTGAGAAATCTTTAAATAATGACTGATAAACTAGATGTGTTGCAGTGCCCCATCTTAAGCCAAAAAGAACCATTTTCATGGAACTTGAATTGTTTTTTTTTCGCTCATCTCCAAAACATCTCGTGTCCAAATTCCAAAAGAGGAGAACGGTTTGGGGGGGGAAAGATAAAGTTCCAGCAGGTCCGAGGTCAGAAAAACAAACCCCCGTTTCCCATGCTGCCACGCTGTTGGAACACGACGCTCTCGTTCACTTTTTTATAATGAAATCCAGCCGAGACTGTTGACAGCTGGAAATGAGCAAACAGCTGTACGTTGACGACGGGATCGTTATGTGTCCAGAATCAGAGTCGTGTTTTATTAGAGCGTCTGTGCCGTGAGTGAGTGAGTGAGTGAGTGAGTGAGTGAGTGAGATTTCTCATGTGATCTGACGAACAGTGTAGAAGTAAAACGCAGAGATTTAATTGCCTACGTGTGATTTAATGTGGCCGTTACAATCATATGAAACCCATAAATCACTATTATGTCTCTTCTCTCCTCGCATTTTTAATGCTAAATCTTTTTTTTTCTTTACTGATTTATGGAATACAGTACGTTAATACATTAGAGTGAAGCTAATTTATCAAATTAAAACTGCAATCTTTCTAACCCTGATTCCCTGGATGATGTGGGGGAGCTGAAATCAAATAAAATTAATGTCACAAACATCATTAAAACGTGTTTTTTTTTTCTCCCCCCTTTTTTTTGCACCATCTGTCCTCCAGTGAAGACACAAAGCTTGTATTATTGACATCCGACGAATCAATAAGTGGAGGAAGGGTTTCTTGAGTTCATGTTTCACGTGTGTGCCAAACAATAACGTGACTCAAGTAAAGAGAAGCAGATGAAAACATCATGAATCGCAGTCAAAGTAATTGCACATGAAACTCCACATTCTGCATGTCTGACAAGATCTAATAGATCGTCCAACCACGGTGGAACCTGTGTGGACAAATCTGTGCACACCTCCGGTTTGATTCCACATGGACTGCGACTACTTCCTGGTGGTGGCGCACACATTTGGCAACAACATCTGCTGGTGCTCAAGCCGTGGTTCCATTATCAGGGTTCCCTCTTTCTTCTTGAACGTATTTCCAGGACATTTTCAGCTGCTTCAGAGTGACAGACTAGTTGTCACTCGTGGACGACACAGTCTTGGTCGCAGACCGATACTGGCAACACTTTTCAACTGAAGGTCACTAGTTTTGTCCTTAACGGGGGCTGAAAAGGCGCTAAATCTAATGATGTAGTCAAATGGAAACAATGGGTAGCAGGACTGCTCTGGGGGACATGCAAAACTTGAGAGTGCGGCACTGGCTAGAAGCAGAGAAGAGAATACTTTTCCAGGACTCGTGGGAACCCTGATCATGGTACAGTTCGGTTTGGTTAAGAACGGTAAAGCCCTCGGTGAGGCTTGCGCGACGCTGTACCGGTGTCTCAACAAGACGTCAAGCTTTGTATGAGAATAGAATTGAACTGCGTGGGTTGAAGAAACACCGGTTGCAAGGGAGTGATACCTTTCTGTATCACCAATCAGCCGACTGTCGTGGGTCTAGCTCCCCCCGTACTGTACCGCACCATTACTCTGGCACAGTTGGGGCTGGTTATTTTGGTGCAATTTCTAATGGAAATGCAAAAAAATACGTACCATATCAAACCGAACCATTCCACAAAGAAAACATGGACATACTGTACAAAAGAAGGTGAAACTCTAGAGAGAAATCACCTCTACTGGAATGGAACACAAGATCGAGTGCATGTGTGGACAACGCTAGACTGACGCAGACCTTTGTTTTAGTATGAGCAGATTAGGGCTGCAACAATTATTCAAAAAAAATACTAAATTTATCATCAACTATTTTGATTATTTTTCATTTCAATGATTCAGTTTCTAAGTTTTCAGCTTCTTGAATGTGAATATTTTTGCTTTGTGGACAATCAAAAAGAATCATCATTTCGAGGTTTGAGAACCACCAATCTATGTTTTCTGACCAAACAAATACTCCATTAATCGAGAAAATAATCGACAGATTAATCCACGACGAAACTAGTCCGTAGATTGCAGCTCTAGAGCAGAAACACGGTCGCGTGTTTGCGTGCAAACACAGCACGCGTCATCTTTGTAACACGGAACATTCATCACGGAGGGTTTCCATATAATATGAGAAATATGTGTGAGGTGCAAAGATGAAGGTAACAGGAGTGTGAGAGGAAAGTCAGGGGGAGAGAGAGAGAGAAAGTGAGGAAGATCGTAAAACAGGAGGAGAGTCAGAGGAGAGAGAGGGCAAGGCGTCCTGAGACATCTCTCTGATTAAGGACTTTCAGCTGACATGGTAATTAAATATGGAGGAGACTGAACACACACACACACACACACAGTTTTCCCCACTCATTCCAGCACTTTACGCTCTGGTTAGTCCTGTATAATTTACCAGAAGAAGTAATTTGCTAACAGCTAAATTGCCCCCTCACACACACACACACACACACACACACACACACAAACACATCCATGTACAAGCTCTAAACCAGAGATTTAAGAGCACATACACACACACACACACACACACACACAGAGTGTCTCACCTCGATAAAGATGAAACATGGTATGATGGAGTAGCTTCGCAGGGTGTTGTTGGACGCCATCTTGTCTCCTGTTGGGAGACTCTTCCTGTCGGGACTCACGGCGGCTCACTCTGTGGAGACGGAAACATCAGGTGTCAGGAATCATCGGCATCTCGTCACGACGCAAACACAACGCTGACATGTGCGACTGCGGGCCGGTAGACGAGTCACGGGAGGTGACGGCGGGCCTGCAGCAGCGCCTCATTTAAATCATATTTAACGTGGCAACAGTCAACTGAACTTCCTGTCAGAGGGTGAATCTGCAAGAAAATTAAGGTAAATAAACAATGAAGGCGGTTAAGGTTTCTCATGTGCCGAAAAACGAATTTCCCCTTAAAGTCGCCCTCTCACTAACGAGCAGCTTCTCTTGGTCCCAGTGGCAAACTAACGGGATGATGAAATGACCCTTTTTTTTTATTTACAAATTCCTTTTAATGAGTCCCAACAAAATTCACAACAGCGATAAGATTCAAGCTATTCTGTCATGTGTCCTGTTCCCATAAAAACCTCCAGAGGGAGATTCTGCTAAAGCTAACTCCGCTAAAAGCACCTGTTTGGTTCCCGCTAGCACTGCAGTGAACAACTGTTGTCATGATTCAGTGATTTATTTCTTATTTTCAATAAATCTCTCACTTTTTACTCTATAAATTGTCAGAGAACAACTGAAAACAAAAAGACATGTCCACAAAAAAGTGTTAGAAGTGAATTGTGATGTTCAAAAAAACCCAGTGAGTCAGCAGTTTGACAAGAGGATAAACTACAGACATGTTGCAGTGACACATATGCGCTACCGCCATCATCAACATTTAACATTTAACATCGTTATTAATTGATTTATCTCTTATTTTCAATAAAGCTCTTCTTTCTTAGTCTATAAATTGTCAGAGATTTGTGACATGTCCTCGCCTTAGCGTTTGTTTAACCATTTGCACAGACATAAAACTGTAGTGACCAACATTTGAATATAAATAAATGTCCGTTTGATTTAAACCACAGTCATATGCTCAACTTGTACCGTGTTTCTTAGTTTATCAGTGTTTAAGTCTGGTGAGGAAGTGATTTGTTAGCACAACACTAGAAGCTAGCTTTGCTAGCACAGTGCGAGCAAAGCGAAAAACTACCGCAAACAGTTTGACAAACGGCTGAAAACACAAAGAGGTTTGGACAAAAAAGGGACAGTTCAGAAAAACTAGTGAGTCAGCAGTTTGACAGGGGGTAGAAACTACAGACTCATTGCAGCGACACGCATGCGCTTCTGCCATCTTGGTTTAGACAAGACGTGTAAACTGTAGGTTTTCAGAATAAAACGCACTACTATTGACATTTAACTGATTTTGAAGCATCTTTTTTTATATGTAATGATTTATATTAATTTTATACTCCACGGCGGAAAATTGTAGACAATTATTTTATTGTGTATAAAAACATTGCTCTCAGTGTCACTCCTAAGATGGCGGCAACATGGAATCATTCTCCATTCTCAGTCCATTTATGTCGTTGCACACACACATAACCGCTTCCTCGGTCAGAAGTGATAGTACTGCTCGACAGAGCTCATCTTCAGATGAAGGACGCAGCGTACAATTACAGTCACATCATTTCTGTTCACAAAGTCTAAACAAAGGCAGAATAATAACGTGAAAAAACGACAAAATATTCCCAAAAAGTTACACACTGCACCTTTAAAGCAGAAGATGCTCATATTTGAAACAAGATACACAGCATCAGCATCACATAATCACATTTGTAATATATTTCCTGTCACATACTAAATGTTTAATCAAATAAACGCCCGCTGGGTTCATCGTTATCCACAAGGGACGGATTGATTTGTGGATCTCAATCATAAAAACTCTTATGAGCCGCTTCCTTTTCTTCTTCCTCCACCTCTCATCAGTTACATTAGCTTTTATTGCATTTTTCCCCCCCAACATCACTGCATCTAAGACCCTAAGTGCCCTGAAGAGATCATATTGTTCTAATCATATCAGACTTTAACTTTTCCTCCAGGCTGTAAAACAACCAGCTGAGGCTAAAACAAACCGCACTGATGCTCTCCTCTCTCCTCTTATTTCTCCTGCTTTATCTTGGCTTCGTATTACTCGTCACAAAAAGTGACATGACATTTTTTCTTTTCACGGTTTATTATTGAGAGCGAGAGTCACATTGTACACAACATAAAAGTAATAAATAGTGGAGACATTGAAATGATGCACTGCTCTTTTCATTTTCCCTTTCTTTCTTTTATATTTCGCTTGAATATCAAAACTTATTTCTGCTCAAATGTGGAACACTTCCTTCACATTTGTTGCTTTTTATTCATACGGTGTGGAGTTCTGTGGAAGAAAAGCTGCTCTGATCTGAACAAAACTCTACCAAACAAAAAAAAATCCCACCGCATAATAGTGAGTTTGATAAGGAGGATCACAGCAGCAGCAGCAGCAGCAGCAGCAGAAGCAGTCACGCTGTCACAGTGGCAATTCTGCTGTAAACATCCAAAATCTATTTAAAACTCAGCGTGATGTCCGTGCTTAAACATTTCAGAATGTCATCTTCACTGCAACATCTGCCGTGTCTGTGTCAAACATCTCCCAGAGTATTATCAAGGTAAAATAATATAAGATATATTAGATATATCAATCTTCATTCGGAAAAGATATAGGGCTTCATGAAATCTATCTTTTAATAAATGCCATCACCTGTATCCTGTAAACAAAGCTCGCAAGACATCAGCAGACAGTCTCACTAAAGCCCCGCCCCACATTGGAGGATCCGATTTTTGTCCCGATCTGGCCCTTCCGACAATCATTGTTGTCTTCTGATGTTAGGCTGATTTGAACAGATTGTCTGGCCAAATTATGAGGGATTAGCAGGCCCCATTTTAAAGCTTTAAATCTCAAACATGTTTGATATGTACAATTAACGGGAAATAAATGGGGGCCAAACGGTGGTGTAGTGGTTAGCGCTCTTGCCTTGCAGCGAGAAGACCCGGGTTCGAGCCTTTCTGCATGGAGTTTGCATGTTCTCCCCGTGTGTGCGTGGGTTTTCTCCGGGTTCTCCGGCTTCCTCCCACAGTCCAAAAACATGCAATGTGGGGATTAGGTAAATTGGACACCCTAAATTGACCATAGGTGTGAGTGTGAGAGTGAATGGTTGTTTGTCTCTATGTGTGTGTGGCCCTGCGATGGACAGGCGAACTGTCCAGGGTGTACCCCGCCTATTGCCCGATGTAGCTGAGATTGGCACAGCACCCCCCACGACCCTCTGGTGGAGGATAAAGAGGTAGATGATGGAAGGATGGATGGGAAATAAATGTTGCGTACCGTAACTTGTACAAGAACAAGTTGCTTCCGTCTTCTCAGACGTGACTTCATCCACAGTCCTTTTTTTGCATTTCTCAGCACAAAACATCGCAAAAATAACAGCTACCTTTATATTCTGGTCACATTAAATCATGCAAGTTCCTGGAATTTGGGCTTCGCCTGAACACCAGCTCGCAGAAGCTCAATGTGGTTCACCACACTCTCCATGCAACCGTTGCTCTCCGTTGATGATGAAGGGTGGTGGAACTTCTGGAACGTGAGCTGGTTCATTAAGTTCACCAACGTTC
Source organism: Solea solea (assembly GCF_958295425.1). NCBI lineage: Eukaryota > Metazoa > Chordata > Actinopteri > Pleuronectiformes > Soleidae > Solea > Solea solea. Next base: position 17,889,145 of record NC_081152.1, read on the forward strand.
CAAACTGAAATAGATCCAGAAATAAGGTGTAAAACCATGCCGGTGCTAGCCCATGTGAAAGCTGTAACCCAAATACATACGGTCAGCCTTAAGCATTAGGAGAACATGTTATTGTACAGACTATAACTAGTTTCAAGGTTGGCCACAAGTTCTTTGCCAATAAAAAGCCAATCAGAGCCTGGTGTAAACCAAAACATGTGATAATGACGGAGCCAAAGGAGTGTATGTCTTTCTGTTTATAAGGAAATATGAAGGAGGTCATTAGGCAGATGATTACACGTGTCATCTTGAAGGCTAATCTTCACAACTGAAGGCAGATTGATGTTCCCTCTGTTCTCCTTGGCCAAATATATTCAAATAAAGTCCTTCGACTTCACTCATCACCGACACCAGGGCTTTTTTTAATGGTCTACAAAACCTTGGTGGCAAAATTCCCCAACAAAAGCACTTACTGTGCTTCACTCAAGTTTCCGCAAAACTAAAGTGCGTTAGCGTCTTTGATTGATTGATTGATTGAACTCGCCTGTGTCTCCGCGGGAGACTGAAGACGTTAAATACTGAACACTTATTTAGCAGCAAAAGAGAGATATTATAACACACCTTTATCTCCATTTATAGGGGAATTAGCTCCACTTTTCACTGCAGAGCTTATTCTCCTGTTAGAGTAAGAAGGGTGGAGAGCTGTCAGGCAGGATTGATGGACGCCCCGGTTCACTAAAACCACAAGCAGCTACCAAAACTCTTGTTCCCGTGTAAATTTAATTGCACTCAGTAAATCCCTGAGGAACGCGAGTGCAGAGCATCCACGTTATCTGTCACAGTCGGCACGCATTAGTGGTGTAATCAGCCTACGTGGACTTAGTGACTTTCCAGATTACGACAGGTGGAGACACTTCAAACACAGAGGAGAAGCTGAGGTGTCAGGTTTATAACGTGGTGGTGGTGGGAAAATAAAAGCAATAGAAAATTGACCATGCTAATCTTATTAGCACTGTTATACATGTGATGATTTATTTATTTTATTTTTTTCTTAACAGCACCACTAACCGGAAATCAATTATTAATCATTACTGCAGCTTGCTCCACTGAAAGAATGATTTTATCAGGATATATTTGTCTCAGTGTCAAAGTGGCAGCATAATTTACAAAATGGACGTCATGATGTATCATGGAAGACTTGAAAGTAACACAGTGGACTATAAATTACTCAACACAACATTTACTCTTAACATTTGTGAGAATTGAGACAATTTTCTTTCAGAAACGTAAAAATAAAATCACGTCTGCTACTGGTGAGGTCGCACCCTGATGGCCATTTACGAGAATACAGGCTTCAGATAGATGTATGTATATATATATATATATATATATATATATATATATATATATATATATATACACACACACATATACATATATATATAAATACATATACATACATACATACATACATATGCATATATATATAAATATAAATACATATACATACATACACATATATACATATTAGCCCAAAGTAAATCTTATAACAGCAGAAACCATTGACAAAGCGCATAAATATAAGATTAACTAAGATGTAGACCTTTAGTCTCCAGGGATTATGAAAGTGTTCAGCAAAACATAAACTAAACACCAGATAGGTTGAACATAAACATGCAACAAGAAGTGACAACCCTTAGTTTTCTTATGGCACTTCATAAAAGTATCACAAGAAGGAGACAGACTTAAAGAAAATTCTAGATATACTGCACACTATCCAGGCTAAAATAGGAAACTTGATGTATCTCCTTTTCTGTCAGTGTCCGGATGTGTTTAAATATTGTATACATATGTTGTCTTCTTGGAATTTAATTTTCCTGCTGAGCTCAATCTGTCACGTGACATGGAAAATATCAAATTGTGATGTTTCTTCCCAGTTTAACAGTTTTTTTGTGTGATTTTGATCAAAGTTTCTGCATAAAAAAAACATTCAACATGAATTCTAATCCAAAGGTAAGAACTTAACTGACATCATAAATAGTGCGACTCTCCTCCTGGTCTCTTTCTTCTGTCTTGACCTCACCTCTCATCTGTCTTCCATTTATCCTTTCACCCCAACCTGTCTAGGCAGATGCCGAGTGCTTGCTCGTTGTGTGAACTGTTGGGTTTCTCTTCTCTCTATAATATCGTAAGGGTTTTTGCTTTACTAGGTACAGTGCCTTGAGATAATACATGTTGTGATTTTTGTTGTTATACAAATAAATGTAATTGAATTGAATTGATTAGGGGACGGCAGATATCTCAGTTGACAGAGCTGGTGCCCCGTGTCCTGTTCATTAAAAAGTAAAACAACTATTTATCTTTGAAGTAAGAAAGAAAGCAAAATCTGTGACTGTGTTGAATAAATAACGAATGGAATAAATTCAACCCAAGGTCAGCCATTTTGTGTTCGCCTTGATAACTGACATTGGCACGTCTTCACTGTTGACGTGATTCAATAGCCACAAAATATTTAATTTTTCGTACCTCAGATGTTTCTAACTTGTTAAAGCATTGCAACAATTTCAGTGAAATACTCAGACACTGAGCAGTGTATGTTTTGTTTTTGTTTTTTTGTCCTTGTTCTGGGGCGAACTGTGAGAGTGCGATGAAAAAGAAAACTGGCAATTTAACAGTTGGACTGCGAGCTTGATAATTTGACTCGGGGCTCGATGACAGACGAGTTGAATCAGAAAAATTTAAGGGTGTCAAAGAGTTTACACTACATTTGTCTCTCAGGAGAACAGACTCGCAGCGCTGTGAAGCCACAGACCCCCAACAATTGGACTCAGTCACAGTGAAGTGTCAACACGATTTCTCTTTTCCCTTTCAGCCCTAGGGACATCGCAAATTTTAAAATTTTAAAAAAAGTGGTTGAAAGATCACGACCGGGGAGCATTTTCCTTCCAATTGTGTGAGCCGCTTTATCACAGTCACATGAAAGGTGATCAGATTGTCTTCGCATGCGGCGAGCTCATCAGGCGAGCAGCCCCACAGGCTCTGTCAGGACTCATCAGCGTCTCCTCCACACTCGGCCCGACTGTGATGACTTTGTCTAGACCCGAAACTCTCTCTCTCTCTCTCTCTCTCTCTCTCTCTCTCACTCTCTCCCTCTCTCTCTCTCTCTCTCACTCACTCCCCCGCGCTCAGACAGAATGAGCTGACTGTGAAATATTGAACCCATTAGGAAACATCATCGTCTGACTGACCATGTCTCTCCTGGTCTCCGTCTGAGTGTGTCCCGGCTGCGAGGACGGTGGAGTGTGACAGCAGCGTTATGATGACGGCGGAGACGACGGTGAAGAAATAAGAGCTGGGAGAGGAAAAACGGGCGCTGGAACAATGAAATGAGCTGCCAGCATCTTACTCATCGTGACCTTATCTTGTTCTGCACTTGAACAGAGGAGGATCACGTATTAAACTTTCACACACAGTGGTTCCAGTAACTGTCCTGGGTGTCTTTACATCAGAATATGAATTTAAAGCTGCAGTGCCTAACTTTTACACAGGGTTAGGGTTAGATTTAAACGCGACTCTCTCTGTATTTCTCAGTACAGCTGCAGACAGGAAGTGATTTGCTTGATGTCAAGATGCAGAAGGATACAGACAAAGCGAGACGACAGCAAACAGGTTGGAGTGTGACTGAAAACACAGTTGAGTGCCATGAAAAGTTTCAGACGTGAATTCTACTGCTCAAAAAACCTGCTCGTTCAGCAGCTTGACAGGATAAACACCTCTCGCCCCTGCTCCGCAGCTGTATACACACAAACGCTCCCTCAGTCATGTCTGATAGTGTTGCTTGACCAAACAGAGGCAGAGTAATACCATCAACAACAACAACAACAATCACCTCCAGCTATAAAGCCAAAACACTTGGGTGATTTAAAGCGTTTTCAGCTAAAAAGGCGACATCTTTTAATATATCTCACTAGGTCATCAAAATATCGTCATCGTGCGATACGATAATTAATACACCAGGGTAAATATCGATATTTTAATTAACGAATTAAAGCGCTCTAAAGTAAACAGTCCCTGCCAGTTTTACTCGCCAGGCGTCGCTACTTCATGTCTCCTCTCGGTGGCGCTGCTCAAATGAATGAGGGGAAACTTGGGTGGACGTTACCTGACTGAAGAATAAGGGAGTTTACGGCAGGATAATGGTGGAGAGACGTTACTACGTTAATCCACGCTCAGCACAGACTTTACATAGAAATCCTGCACTTTTGACGTTTCACGTTAACGTTTTTATTTCTTCAGTGAGACAGATATCGTGACGTATCGCTGTACGACTGTCTTGCAATATATTGATTATCACGCAATCGTTGCATCATGATATTATTGGTACCGTGGACTGTCGTATTTATCGCAAGGTACCGTGTGATTCCCACTAGAGCGGCAACTAACAATTATTTTCATAACTGATTAATCTGTCGATTATTTTCTTGATTAATCGATTAATCGTTTGGTGTTCAGAATATCAGAAAACCTTAAAAAATGTTGATCGGCGTTTGTCAAACCTGGAAAAGATGATGTTCTCAGATGTCTTGTTTTGTCCACAAACCAAAATGATTGACTTTAAATGATTTCTTTGTTATGCAGAGCAAAGAAATAAAGAAAATATTCACACTGAAGAAGCTTAAACAATCGGAAATCTTGTTTTAATCATGAAAAAAGCTTCAAACCGATTATCAAAATAGTTGTCGGTTCATTTAGTAATCGATTAATAATCGATTCAGCGATGAATCGTTTCAGCTCTAATTCCTACCTATATCTCATTAAGCCTGAAGAGATTTCTGAGAGGAGGACACAAGGTCCACAACTTCACTGGCATCGCTGTTATCCGTCCACACTCCCTCCAGAGAAACACAGTCATGTGGCCTTGATGGGCTTCATCGAACCTTGTGTGAACTCATGTGACAACGGTATCAATATTTAAAAGTTACGCACTACTAGAGCGATTTCAAACAAAACAGTCCTATTCATTCACCAAGGACAGGCGGCAAACATTAGCCCGGTCCATGACGTAAGCGGTGAGAAACTCTGCTTTTCTGTGTTTGTGGTTTCACTACAAACAGCTGCAGCCAGTGACACAATAACAACACATCTGACTCATTAGATTAAAAATATTCTGTGTTTTTTTACCGGACAGTGGTATGGTGGGACCATACCACCATACCGATATCGCAAACTCAAGTATCTGCCAATACCGATATTATTTTGTCATTTCAGACCATTTACCAACAAATCTTTCATTTCTGGAAAGATTTGTTGGTAACATGAATCAGCAAAAATGCTTTTGACAATTTTAATTTACATTTTTACAGTCAGTGCAAGTCAGAGTGAAGCGTGCCACATATAGGATTTTTGGATTCTACATTTTGACCAATATCGGACCGATACCGATACCCATCCCCAGTATCATGATATTATCATTATCGTGCCTCTCCATATGATTCCCACCTTAAATGGTGAAGCTGCTTAAAGCCAAACACAGCTGCCATTTTGGATCACGACTTCTCTGTCGACCTCTTCCTTTACCGTCACGTCGGTTTTTCCCGTCGCCGTCTGACGCGCTGCTATTATTTTAAATTACGATTACATCTACTCTGCGGCTGCGGCCCGAGAGGAAACCAAAGAGAGGAGACAGGAAAGACACGCGTCTTAGTGTCACCTTCACTTTTACTGCTTTTTATGCTCCTTACAGATGTATTTAAAGTGGCGTGAGTTTCTGCCAAATCCATAATTAGGCAGATTTTCCATGGGCTTATAAACAGCTGCTTATAATGTTTGTTTTTGAGACATTCTTATCGAAACACCTTGGATGGTTACAGCCCATATGAGGCTATTTTTGCATCAAAAATCTCTGCCGGGAAACGAGCCAACTCAGCTACAACACAGTGATGTGATTTTTTATTTTTTATTTTTTTCTTTACTTGGCAAAAGAAAAGTCTTCCTGCTGTCATTAAAGGCTTATTCTTTTCACAGATATTATATAAATCAAATTTTCTTCCTGAAATCGAAACTGCTCGTTTTGAATCCTCGCAACAAAGCACACACACAAACTTATTTTTATATCCTAGTGAGGACACATCAATGCATCCCCTAACCTTAACCATCACAAAAACGTGCCAAACGTTAACCCTTACCCTAACAAGAACCTAAATCCAATTCTAACCCTATCCCTAAAACCAGGTTTTAACCAGGAAAAAGCCAAAATACAGGTCTGTATGGTTTTTTTGGACCTCACAAAGATATAAATACAAGTACCCACACACACACGTTTGTGCAGCTATTCTTCTAAGGACATTACACTGAACCCCAATCATTTGGAGAGCCTAAACAAAGCATTATCTCTAACCTTAACTTACCCACAATTAGAATCTTAGCCCTAAACTCAGGTTCTACTTCATTAGGACCAGGTTTTGGTCTCCATAGCTGTGTTTCCATCATGGTACAGTTCAGTTTGGTACCGTACGGTACGGTTTGGAGAGTTAAAGCCATCTGTCAGGCTTGCGTTTTGACAGAGAACAGTACCTTTACTTGGTAGGCGGCGTGTCTGCTGTGCTCGATGGCCGCGTCGGTCATTGTACCGACAACACAGCAGACTAACTATGGAGGACACCCAGCAGCTCGGTGCCTTCTGCTCAGTTTTTGGCCGTTTGTGTAAGAATAGACTTCATGCGTTGAAGAAGGGAGTGACGCTTTCTGTCGCCCCATACAGCTGACCGTCGTGCGTCTAGCTCCACCCGTACAGTACCCAAAGAGAAGGTTATGGAACGGTTGGGGGCGATTATTTTGGTACAATTAAATGGAAATGCAAAAAAAAAACATGTACTGTACCAAACTGAACTGTTCCACTTGGTGGTAACACGCCACTGATCCTGACAAGGTCAGTGTTTATACCAGATAAGGTCCTAAAGAGGTAACAAATACACGTACACACACACTTTCATGGACACACAGTTGTCCCATGGCTTACACTCTTCACAACAGAGCATCGCTGTTTTGTGCTATAAATGGTCATACTTCCCTTGTGGCTTACTTTAAAATCATACCTTGACAAATACATCTGTTTATTTATACGGAAAACAGTCGCAGAGAAGAGATCTGTACATGGGTTTTTTTTAACCACGGAGTTTAACGCAACAGATAAGGGCTCAGCAGACAGAGAATAAAGCCAAAAACAGGTATAGACAGACAGTTACGAAGTGCCATATAAATCCAATTTCAGCAGGTGATTCAGAAGATTGGGTGTCTCCTGTGGAAGCCACAGCTCGTCATTTTTAGAGGGAAATAAGTCTGTATGAATGGTGAATGGTGAATGAATTGGTTTTTCCTTCGGCCTCCACACAACACAACACAACACAACACAATAAAAGATGTGTTTTCTTGCTCATCACAGCTGCCATTACATGCAAACCATTGGCTTTCAGTGGGAAATGAAAGATTTATGTCCTGATATACAGCGGAGGACAAGTGAATGTCACATGTGAGACAACATCAAACGTAGAAAAAAGAGGCTGGAAGTGGAAGATGAGTTGAACATCTCTGAAGAGAATCTTCTGAGCTTCTTAAAAGTGGGAAATAAAACGATCCCAGAGAGAAAGATTTGAGATAAAAAGATGAAAACTTTCTTCATATCAAAGACTTTCACCCCGATAATGTTATTTTCCTGATTAAGCACAATGTTTTTTATTATTTCTGATCATTCTCCAGAGCCTCCATTGTGTCAAATCTGTTTTCTACTCATTTTCCATTTTCTGTTATTATCAGCAGCTACGATTATCGAATTTGGGCTCATGGTGAATAAACACGCCGTGATGATGAATTCATGTGAGATTTTTTCGAGATTCCCTCTGGACTTAATTAACTTTTATTGATTTATTGATTTCTCAAAGAAGGGATTAAGGCTAAATTAGTTTTCTTTTTTTTTCTCATTAAAATTCAAGTTCCACAGCTGCAGTTGGTTTAGTTTATGCGACGAAACACGCGAGTCCAACAGGGACGAGGACCGCCGCTTTAAAACTCATTTCATTAGTAAACAAGTGCAAATGCTTCAGGTGCATTTGCATTATGCATAAATGTGAATGTTGTGAAGCTGAGAAAATGAATTTTCTCTCCGTTCACGTGCGTGTGTGTGTGTGTGGAATGCTGAGTAACATCGGCATCTATATTTAGATGAAAGAGACGTTTGATCTCGGAGTGTTCAGACGTTTTTCAGAGCAATAAACAAACATCAGAACCTTCATATTCTTCTTAATGTTGTTTGAGGATCATTCTGCCGCAGCTTTCACTGCATTAGAAAGCTGGAAGAGCTGGGAAATCTTTGTCTCTAATTTAGTGCTGGTCATGCATGATATACTGATGTCAAAGTTTTTAAAAAGATCACAAATCACATAATTGCACCCAGAAGTCTCAAGTTTTGAAAAATGAAAAATGTGTTCTGTAATAACAATAACAAACTTTGTACAAATTTGCCTAAACCAAACACGAACAGCACCAGACATGGACTGATTCACTGGTTTGGACGATTATTTTAAGATGATATTTGATATTTTTTAGTAACACCATTGTAGAGCTGAAACGATTAATCGCTGAATCGATTATTAATCGATTACTAAATGAATCGACAACTATTTTGATAATCGGTTAGAAGATTTTTTCATGATTAAAACAAGATGTCCGATTGTTAAAGCTTCTTAAATGTGAATATTTTCTGCATTTCTTTGCTCTGGATAACAAAGAAATCATTAAAACTCAATCATTTTGGTTTGTGGACAAAATTTCCGGGTTTGACGAACACCGATTAACATTTTTAAGCTTTTCTGATATTTTATAAACCAAACCATTAATCGATTAATGGAGAAAATAATCGTTAGTTGTAGCTCTACACCACTGACAAACACTTATCATCTTTTATATTTCTTCTTAAAAACCCTTTTATTCATCTATTTATTTGAAAAATGCTGCGTATTTATTCTTATGCTGTTACATTTCCATATCTGTATTCTGGCTACTTTCTATTAGGGATAGGAATCGATATCGGTCCGATACGAGTTTGTGATATCGGTATCGGACACAAAAAAGTGGTCCCACTCCTACTTTCTACATTAACCTACCATTTTATTACTATTTAAATCTTGTTAAATCACACGCATTGTTACTCTGTTTTGAAAGACGCTACATCAATAAAATTATTATATTATCTCGTAAAGATGAAAAAGGACCGAAAACAGTCTCTAATATCAATTAAAAAATACTGAAACTCTCTTCACACTCTAATTTTCTTAATTAATAATTAAAGAAAGTGAATCGTTTTTTTTTCCTTCTTAAAGTTTCTTGGATGTTGGAAATCAATTTGGTTTTTGTTTCCAGTTAAAATAAGGCTTCTACATTTTTGTTTATTACATTATTATGCAACATTATGCTGCCATGTTTATTTACTCCACACGAGTTGGTTAAAAGAGCTCCTTATTCTCATTTTTTTATTTAAGTTACTGCAAAATGAACGCACACAAAACTGCTGTAAACAAGTCATTCTTGCTTCATTAGCTCCCATTCACTTCTGGCTAATTATATACACACGCACACGCCGCATTATGGCGAGCTATAAAAACAGCCAACCGGGCCAAGAACGTAAAACAATAGAACAGCTTCTCCCTCTAATTAATCACGCGTCATTGTAAATGTGTAAATGCAGATGTTTAGCCTCATCACATGACGCTCAAACTCCTGGGGTTATTTAATGAAATATTAAAAAAGAATCCTCACATAAAAACCAGGTTCCAACCAGTTCACCATCTTTTTCACCGAAAGATGGTGAACTATGCCTGGACCAGAACATCGTAGTGTAAGTTGTACTAGTTGAATATTGTTAAAAGCACCAGAGAGTATAACGATAAATACTGATACATTTTTATTTTACAATATTTGTGTTGATTTCTAAAACACTTTTGACTTCAAGACCTCGCATTGTTTAAAGTGATTAAAATAATACAATAATAATATGCGTGTTAAGTAGTGCAGGCCAGAGAGATAGTTCTGCTCGGCTGAGATGCATTCAACGACACTCGTAAAATCAGCTCGCTCACAGAACTTACACACACACACGTTGTCTGATTAACTGGTTTGGATGATTATTCAAGATGATATTTGCTATTTTTTAGTAACACCATTGTAGAGCCCAAATAATTAATCGCTGAATCGATTATTAATCGATTACTACATGAATCGACAACTATTTTGATAATCGATTCATCGGTTTGAAGCTTTTTTCATGATTAAAACAAGATTTTGCGTTTGTTTAAGCTTCTTAAATGTGAATATTTTCTGCATTTCTTTGCTCTGGAGAACAAAGAAATCATTCAAACTGAATCATTTTGGTTTGTGGACAAAACAAAAGATATTTGAGAACATCATCATTTCCGGGTTTGACGAACACCGATCAACATTTTTTAAGGTTTTCTGACATTTTATGGACCAAACGATTAATCGAGAAAATATGGACAGATTAATCGATTATGAAAATAATCGTTAGTTGCCGCTCTTAAAAATGCTGCGTATTTATTTTTAGTGCCGTTACATTTCCATGTCCGTATTCTGTATTATATTACATTTTTATTTTACAATATTTGTGTTGATTTCAAAAACACTTTTGACTTAGAGACATCGCATTGTTTAAAGTGATAAAAATAATACAATAATAACATGCGTGTTAAGTAGTGCAGGCCAGAGAGATAGTGCTGCTCGGCTGAGATGCATTCAACGACGCTCGTAAAATCCGCTCGCTCACAGAACTTACACACACACACACGTTGTCCTGTCTCTACTTCGGGCAGCCCGTGTCCAAGTGGAAAGGGAACTTGACTTGTAACCGGAGGGTCGCTGTTTCAAATCCCCACCCGGCCAAAGAGGGCTGGGGTACCCAACCCCCAATGCTCCCCGGGTGCTACTCAGTGTGGCAGCCCACTGCTCCTAATTCTAGGATGGGTCAAATGAACAGGAATACTTTCCTTAAGGGGATTAATAAACTTTAACTATAATCTGCCCCCCCCCCCCACAGTTATAGAATTTGACTACCTTCATGGGAGCCCGACCCCTCTTTATGGGAGCTCACACAATTCCAACACAGGATATACAGTGACGGTCCTTCCCCTTATGGACAGACGGACGGCAGCTCAGTCTCTACTGGCAGGACTGACCTCGCCTTAGAGGTAACCAATTATTCCCCTGAGAGACGTCACAGTGACAGATCTACTGCCCAAAAACCACCACTGCTGCACTTACAGCGGTGATCAGACACTCACGTCCACCAGTGGACGATATAAGGAGTTTGTGTGTGTGTGTGTGTGTGTGTGTGTGTGTGTGTAGCATGCGTTGGTATCAGTGTATGTGGTGATACAGTCAGTCTATAGTGTGGGAGTAGAAGAGACAGTAGACATCAGACAAGAGTTCAGAGGTCGTTGCTTCCTGCATCTGTACCACTATGAATCTGTCTGCTATTGCTTTTATTTTAACGACATAATGCTTTGCCTGGTGTTTCCCCCTCTTAATAGTTTATTTTTTTACAGATCATTTCTGTGATGTTTAAGCTTCTCACATGTGAATATTTTCTGTTTTCTTTGCTCCATATAACAAAGCAAACATTAAAACTGAATCATTTTGATTAGTGGACAAAACAAGACATTTTATTGACCAAACAAAGAATCGGCTAATTGGGAAAATAATTGACAAATTGATGGATTATCAAAATAATTATTAGTTGTAGCCCTAATTTTACACTAATATGATTTTCCTTTACCAACATTGTGACGTGAACTATAACATCTTTGTAGGTTTTGGCCACAAAAGGCAGCAGTTTCCTCTAAATGGCCACAAATAACACACTTCAGTGTATCCAGTTTCCTGAAGCACTCACTCACTCACTCACTGCTCACGAGGCATGTTGAATTCCACACGTATGTTTGGATCAATCACTGTGTGAAGAGGTAATCACAGCGGAGAGCCGCATTTCATTTTGACACATCTCATGAGATGCATAACCCGGTTGCAGAGCAATCATCCGCTCCTCGTCCTTCAACCCGAGACTCAGAGAAACCTGAGACAAACATGTTCTCGCTGTAAAATCTCAATGAGAGTAAAAACTGAACAGTCAATGGTGTGTGTGTGTGTGGGGGGGGGGGGGGACCTTAAAATGTCAGATTAAGAGTGATTTGGTCCAGGAAGCATTTGTGTTCACACCGCAACAAATATGTGGTTGTGTTTCCCACCACTGTTTTAACATTCACTCAAACATCTATGTAGTTCCATCACTCATCTTTCACCACTTGCCCAAGGACACATCAACATACAGCAGAGCCGGGACTCTAACCCACAACCTTCCGAGTTGAAAGTCGACTCGCTCTACCACTGAGCTACTGTGTGCTTCCTCAGATCTGATGCTACACCCACATAACTCAGTTCTTTGTTTAAAAAAGTGTATACATACTGTAGCCTTCTGCAGACATTACAGATATTTAAGACTTCTGGAAATGTTTAAAGTTTGAAAACAATGAGAGGCGGCTTCTCAGATTTACCCGCATTCACTTCCCGATTGGTTCCTATCAGCCAAGACTCGACACTCAGCTGGGAACAGCTGTGGTCTTCTCTATGTGTTCTTCTTTCTCCTTCTCAGAAGAGAGAATCCACTTCCTGTTTGCGTTTGCATAAGTCTGCCCAATGAATCTGAATCATCACGTCCGTGTGAATCCAAATGACTTCTGTCACGGAGCTGACACGCATCATCGTTAGATACATCAGAGAACGCCATTTTCAAACCAAATTCAGAGCCAGTCACTCAAGACTAAAGACTAAAGTCAGGTCTGAACTGGATCGTAGAGGACACCAGACCTTCTCAATCCAACCCCAATTCGTTTGCTTGGAAAGTCCGGGTTCGTTTGGGGGAGGTGTCAACTCTCTGATGCGCATCAAAGAAGCAAACTCGGGTCTGAAGCTGAAACGATATATCGATTAATCGATTATAAATCAATTACTAAATTAATCGACAACTATTCTGATTATCGATTAATCGGTTTGAAGCTTTTTTCTTGATTAAAACAAGATTTACGATTGTTTAAGCTTCTTAAATGTGAATATTTTCTTCATTCCTTTGCTCTGGATAACAAAGAAATCATTCAAAGTTCATCATTTTGGTGGACCAAACGATTAATCAATTAGTCGAGAAAGTAATCGACAGATTAATCGATTATGAAAATAATCGTTAGTTGCAGCTCTACTCTGGTCCGCCTAAAATAAAAAAAAAACCTAAGTCTTGGTTTGCTTCAAGTGAAGCAAACGCAGGAAGTGGACTACAATGCAGGGCATTGTGGGTAAACACAACCAAAACATACGGACGTTAGAAATATAGTCAGACGAAAGCACACACACACACACACACACTGCGAGTTCTCTTGTTCATCGTTTTCTCGTCTTCAGTAATTCTCGATGCAGCGCCGCCTCTGGCGAGGAGGGGAACACGTTATTCAAAAGGTTTCGGATGGTTTCACTGAAGTGTGAAAGTGTCACAGCAAACTCAGACCGGCTGAATGTTGCCGCCCCCCGATTGAACCGAGTCAAGGACCATTAGGTGTCTGAGCCGGGTCTTAGAGGCAGAAATGCCACATCAGCAGGCGCGATGATATCATTGTGACATCACTCTGTCTTATCTCACTGAGCAAAAGTGACGCAACTGACCGCGGAAGGACAAACAGATGTTTGCACCAGATCGAACAACTAACAGTAAAAGTGCATCATTTCAACAGTTACAACAACAAATGTCTGGCGGCAGAAGTACAGTGTCTGTACTTCTGTGAGGAAGGACAGAGGAAGTGTTCACTAATTACAATCCTTTCTGATAGATTTTGTAGCTATTTAACACATTTTATTTTATTATCAGTGCCTGCTATGATCAAAAAACCACTAACATTCATCCGGCACTTATTTACTTAATTCTTCTTCTGCCTAAATTTCACCAAGAAACTTGGAAACTAAAGCGTTTTGAGCAGCGACGGTGAAGAAAATTCCCCACAGGAAATGAATGGAGAGTGAAAATCAAATGCAGCGGATCTCCATGAGCCTCACACACAGAAAATGAAGTGTACTGAGGACATTTAGAGTCCAACATCTCCTGATGCAGGATCACAGGAACAAAAAACCACTGAAAGTCTCACTTCCGTGTGTCAGGTGCAGGGAAAGAAGATGGGGTTTGGTCTCTATATTTTCTCCAGCTTCAGCTCAAAGCCAAGGCTGCACATTTTTTTTCTGAATTATGCTGATAATGAAGAGGAAGAGGAAGAGGAAGGAGGATGACACGCTGGATTAATTTCAAGGTTATGCTGTCGCTCTCATCAAGGAATATTCATCATAGGCATGAGATTTCAATCTTCCAGTGATCTGAAAGGCATTCACTGTCTGTCTGGGGGCGCTGGTGGAGGAAGAGGAGGAGGAGGAGGAGGAACAGTCATGCAGCCTCTGAGGTTGGGGGGCGGGGAGATGTGCAAAAAGCAAAAAAAAAAAAATAATAATAATAATGTTTGCTGAACTGGAGACACGTTTGCGCAAAAATCCCCGTTTTGTTTCCCTGAACGAGAGCATAAATTACACGTGAGGTGCACGTTAGCGCCACAAATGTGCTGAGTGGAAGCGTAAAGACGCGCGGGAGGGGCGGTCACTGTTGCTACCAGAGACAGGTGTCTGTGTGAACAAATGCCCATTTAAATATCGACACTCCGCGTTTACGCTTCGAAATCGGCTTCGTTTTTCACGCGCGTGGACGCGTGAAACGACACGCCGCTGCCTCGATTTGATCACGGTCCCAACTTGCTTCAGCAACAGACAATAGCCAACACAATCCCGGCCATTCAGTTCAGTTTCTCCCCCCCTACACACACACACACACACACACACACACTGCATCCTCCCTCACTTACCGCGGTGAGACGAGGCAGAATCCGGGAGAAAAGAGGAAGAATCCATTGACGATTAAAATGAAGAGAAACGGGGGCGAAAGGAAGCCGTGAGCACTCCCCCACTGTGAGCAGGCTGCTGCTGCCGCTGCTACTACTACTCCATGGGTTCAGCTCTCGGTTTGTGATGGGGATCACGCAGCGTGAGAGCGCGTGAGGATGGATGCTGTGCCTTGTCGAAGGGGGCGGAGACAAGACGCGTCTCCGGTGGAGCGTGCGTAACTCTGAGTAGAGACCTTGTGTTAAGAGCGAGTCCTCGCTGTCTGGCTCTCTGATTCGCAGCCCGTCCAACGACAGAGCGACAGAGCACGAGCATTCCACTGAAGGACACTTTGTTATTATTACATGAGTCCACTTTGTTCTTTTAAACCGCAGAGAGAAACAGAAGCAGCAGAATGTCTTTAGTTTTTCACGCACCCACGTGCACAGAGTGACAGGATGAGCTGCTTTTATGAACACTGATTCCCTGTTGACAGAGTGAATTTAATTTTATGAGAATTGTTAAATTAAACATAAGACTTTCTGGTTCCCAGAACATTCAGGGAATGTTACCTTTTAGTTGTGGGAACGTTCCCTGCAGGTTGTCCAATGTTTGTCACGGAAAGTTTTCCTACTTTTAGCTTTTGGTGGAACATTAGGATCCCATAACGTTCTCCTAACCTTACTTTTGACACAACCTTCATTCAACCTCAATAGAACGTTCTCTTTTGGTTCCCAGAACGTTCTCCTAATGTTACTTTTGTCACAACCTTCATTCAACCTTTATAGAACGTTCTGTTTTGGTTCCCAGAACGTTCTCCTAATGTTACTTTTGTCACAACCTTCATTCAACCTTTATAGAACGTTCTCTTTTGGTTCCCAGAACGTTCTCCCAATGTTACTTTTGTCACAACCTTCATTCAACCTTTATAGAACGTTCTGTTTTGGTTTCCAGAACGTTCTCCTAATGTTACTTTTGACATAACTTTCATTCTACCTTTAGAGAACGTTCTCTTTTGGTTCCCAGAACGTTCTCCTAATGTTACTTTTGTCACAACCTTCATTCAACCTCAAAAGAACGTTCTGTTTTAGTTCCCAGAACGTTCTCCTAATGTTGCTTTTGTCACAACCTTCATTCAACCTTTAGAGAACGTTCTCTTTTGGTTCCCGGAACGTTCTCCTAATGTTACTTTTGTCACAACCTACATACAACCTTTGCAGAACGTTCCCTTTTGGTTCACAGAACATGCTCCTAACGTTACTTTTGTCATAACTTTCATTCAACCTTTAGAGAAGGTTTTGTCTTGGTATCCAGAATGTTCTCTAGAGGTTCCTAGGACGCTCTCCTAATTTTACTTTTGTCACAACTTTCATTCAACATTTATAGAACGTTCCCTTTTGGTTCCCAGAACATTCTCCTAACGTTACTTTTGTCAAAACCTTTAGGGAATATTTGTAGAACATTATTAACTTTTTTAAATCACAAATAAACGTCATATTTTGCAGCTGTGGATGTGGAGATATATAAGATGTCATTTTGTGACTTACTGTAGGTGTTTGAAATCCTTTGCTTTGGATTTATCCAAGTGACACAAACAATGCAGCAATAAATCAGCAGCTCCTGCTTCTCCCTGTGAGCCAAAAAAAAAACAACTCTGATTTTCTCTCTGGACTCTGGTGAGGGACAGCGCCGTACAAACAAACGGCGTTCCAGCAGAGATAAGACGGAGTCTAACACGGAGATAAAGTGGCAAACATATTCCAAAGATAACACAAACTTATGCACACATACGCACTACTGTTGCTTGGCTAAACTCGGCTGGCAGACACGTTGCCACTGAGGTTCTGCAGGTGAAGTCAGTATAGAAAAATGTGTCAATACCTCATGAAAGCACTTCCTCAAAAGGACTGAGGTATCTCTTTAAGTGTCCTTCAGCGACAACACACACAGTTTAAATACAAAAGATGAAATATTTCTCCATGCACTAAGCACTCCAGGCCCACACCGTGATTTAAAGCCTATTCTCAGGTGGAACCAGCCAACTGTCATAGCCGTCCCCGTCTTTTTTCCCCTCCGTTCAGTTGCTGCTCTATCTTGTTATTGCGTAATATATCTTCTCCTGGAAGGAGGGAATGTCTAAATTTACAGCGACACCTCCGTGACTCGGCTCGTTTTTGTGGCAGCAAGGTGCGCTGGAGGAGCCAGAGCGGGGACAGACGATGTCCAACCTTTGTGCTCGTCAACGCAACAAGACATCTCTGAGGAACCACTCGTGTGTTCAGTGATCTAGATTCAGAGAGCATGCTGCGGTACAGTCCTCTCAGCCTCCCCTCCTCCCCTCCTCCCCTTTATCTCCGATCTATGGCCTACAGTCACATTTACCAAACCAAGCAGAAAAAAAAGACAGCTGTAAAATCATAAAATGTGGCATCAGCGTGATTTTATAACTAACATTGGTGCCTAAGAGCTGTGAGGATGTGGTGGATGAACGCGGTGCCAGATTTTTTTTGTGTTCTACTGGATCTAAATGAGGGCAGCGATGGACTGGTGCTGGGTTTAAATTTCAAGATTAGCCACCATTACCATTTATAATCGCGGATAAATTAACAAAACTCTCGGGCAAATTCCACCCAAGTGTCTACACTTGAGAGAGCAGAACGTGATCGATTTGTTAGCGGAGCAGTAGCAGCAGCTCCGTCCGTCCGCACGTCTACACGAGACGCATTCAAGCGTAGTATTGAGTTCTGGCTCAGCATTGAGAGCCAGCGTGCACGACGACTGCAGTGACAAACACAAACCTGTGATAAACAGACTCGGAGGAGTAGAAAAACATCCCTCAGCTTCAGGACTGTGGGTGTTTTTGGTGCTGGGATCTGTTGGAGGAATGTTTTGAATGTGGCGCAGGGTGACGCTGGGCAAATTTAAGTTTGAGTTTTACAACTTTTTTGGAGACGTCAACTGAAACGCTTCCCCGTGGGTCTGTTGCTTTGCGGCACGAGTTGAGAAATGTTCAACCTTCCAAGCGTCAGTCGGTCAAAACACCTTATCCAAATGTACCAACTCTGGCACCAGCCAATCAAGTCGCGTTTATGAGTTTAGCTCAAACACTTTATGGCTCACGGACATCGTTTGTAGAGGCTAAACACTTGACAGGTGTATCTTGACAGGAAAACTATTTACTTTTCAGATTTCAAATTCGCAAATCTTCTAACAGACACAACATGGCATATCATGGTGTGTCGGAAACACCTCCTGAACCACCAAAGGTTCCTCCCCAGGCTAAAAAGGTCATCATTTATCTCGTATCTGCTCTTACAAGGTTGTTCCCCATGCTGCCAATGTTTGGCCCCGCCTTTCGCCCTATGTTAGCTGGGATTGGCACCACCTGCTGTCAGAATTCACTGACTCAACACAGAGAAACAACAAA
This sequence comes from Solea solea, assembly GCF_958295425.1. NCBI lineage: Eukaryota > Metazoa > Chordata > Actinopteri > Pleuronectiformes > Soleidae > Solea > Solea solea. The sequence goes on from NC_081152.1 coordinate 17,907,572, forward strand.
TCACGTTTTGTATTTCCTCTGAATTTTTGAATGTGTGAACAAAGCAGATACAAAGTACATGTTCAATAAGGTATTAAGCGTTTTGTCTTCTAGAAATCAAATTTATATTCATTATTCGTAAATTATGTTTGGGGAAACCTAATTGCTACAGGGACTATGTTCCATCAGAGTGCAGGAAGTGCTGTATTTAATTGCTGAAGATGTGTAATAGTGAGCTGCGTAATGGTTGGAATGCAAATGGCATGAATTTCACATCGGCGTTTGAGTCATAATAGGTTGAGGCAGCGTTAGGAAGGAGCACACTTCAGATAAACCTTAATAGAAGGTAAAATGCCATCCCTTGACTTCAGTATGTAATTAAACTACTGCCAAGTGCAACGTTATCTACATAAAAACGTCAATTCACCCTTCAGTTTGCGTTAGTGGAAGTTTGAGGACCATTTTGTTTGATATTGTTGTGTATCTACATTTTATAACTTGGCTAATTCACAGGTGTGACACTGTTGGACAGTTGTGGAAGAAATTTCAGCGTCAGCATTTTCTTTTCTGATTTATATATATTTATAGCACCGGTAACTTGCTCCAAGAGAAGAAGAATCTTGAGTGTGCGAGTGTTTCTCATCGCGGGAGAAACATATTCCTCTCGACTGTTGTTCCAGACGGTTGATTTGTGGAATACATCCTCCTCATAAATGTGACATGCAGATGTTCCAGTGTCTCCAGTGTCTCTGTGCTAAAGTGCTGCGTAGTCAGCCGCGGTCCTGAGACGTCTGAAAAGGCTTGTTGACAAAAGAGAGGTCAGACGGGAGTTATTCAAACACACAATTTAGCTGAACCGTAAGCACATAAGCTGCTCTGTATGATGGTGGCAATTCCACAGCTTCTGAACTCGTCAGACCTTGAAGAAGAAACAGCAAAAGCTGTTTCCTGCTCTGCCAAATGTTTAACTTTAACCGTCAAACACACGGAAGCCTTGAGTCAAAGGGTTTTTAGTGTTTTATGGTTAGTTTTCTTGTCTCTTCGTTGTGTTTTTCTATCTCTTTGTGGCCATTTAGTCTCTTTAAGACTACGTATTGCAACTTTAGTTCTCGAGGGGTCAATCTGTTGTTTTGTGTCTATACAGACTTTTGGTTGATTTGACAGATAAAATCTCTTGGGATTATTAGCGGGCATAGATAATGTGACACACTGTATGTAGAAGAAGAAATAGCTTGCGCACAAAATGGTCGACTCAGACGTTGACATTGATTTGTATAGAGAGGAAATTCTTGGCCACAGGTCACATGTAGACTCGGGGGGGTGTGATAACATAGTCTAGGTCAACATAAACCAATGTCAGATTATGAGGAGACTCTCAAGGTCCATCTAATCCAGACGTCAGGACGGAACGACATCCCCCAAACTCAAAACGTAAAACAAGCCAAATATGTTAAAACTAGTGCTGTCAAGAGATTAAAAAAAAAATGAGCGATTAATTAATAATGATCTGTAATGAATTGATCTAATTAATCTCGTTTTTTAAATTACTGTAAAGCCCTCAAGGTATTTTCATTTAAAACCATTATTACATTATTGTGGCAGCTCAGAGCTAAATTGCTAACGTCTTCGCTGCTAACGTTAGCGGCGGCTGCACTCGTGACTGGGTGCTTTGCATTGACGTGGTAGGCTAAACTTGAGCTGCTTCGGTGGTAAACTAACTCCTTCTTACACAGAAGGCTTATCTCTTTACTTTTATTAATGGTGCCATCGGGGCGTTTTGGAAATGTAAATGTCCCGTTCATTGGGCCGAGAACTTCAGGGTGCGACTGACCATTGTTTTTTCAAGCCCAACAACTCAAGCACAAGAAGCTGATTTTATAAAACATACAGAAAACAGTAAAGTTAGAGATAAAAAATTAGATTAAACAACATAACGGGCTAAATTTGACTGTAATTAATTAATGGCATTAAACGCGATAATTAATTTTACATCCCTAGTTAAAACCTTGGCTGTAGACGTATTGTACTTTACTGCTTGAAGTGTTAAAGTAGTACTGAATCTTTTAATAGCTGAAATTATCGCAGCGTTTTCCCCTCAAATACAAAATGAATGTGTCAGATTTGACATAGACTGTGTGTGACACGGAGGGATAAGCAGTGTTTCCAGGAGTCGTTTGACTGTCGGGCCCTTTGTTCTCGGTCTGGGGACTGAAACGCGCTCATGGAGTATCAACTTTCACTTTACGACCCGATGTGTAATAAGCGTATCATCTCAGATACTGTATTATTCCACCGTGACTCAACAGCATCGTGTAGTGTTTCACCCATGTACGGTACAGCGGGTACGACGCAGTGTAATCAAGACGTTGAAATATTTATTATGACGAGGTTAACCTTTTTTTTCACTTACTTATCCGTGTTTGTACCATAATGTCGCACATTTAATGGCAAAGAGGTCAGGATCTGAGTCTGAAATAAGGTTAAAATATAAGTGAAAGTGAGCGACACTGTGTACCCTCTTCTTTTTAAAGTCTCATCGTCCAACGACATTTGTGTGAAATGAATAAAACTCTCGCTCCATGATCTCCTCCTCCTTCTTCTTCGTTTTTCCGCCCGCAGTGATTCCTCATTCTGGCTCCCAGTTAAGTGTCTCAGTGTGCTTCAAAAGACTCTTTGTCACTCTCTTTTTTCCCTTCTTCCCTCGCTGCACTCCATCTGAATAAGTGGCTGAATTTGTCCGGCTCTCAGCGCTTGTCGATGAAGTCTCGGCGCAGTAGCAGTGACACGGCCGTGTGAGTTTCCGCGTGTCTACGGCTCCCCCCCCCCCCCCCCATTATTGCTGAAGCTTATTGATCTGAAGGTATTTGGTTTCTCGGCGGCTCCTAAGCGGTGGGGCCTCGTTTCCATGGCGACATAACAGGCCGGCCGTGGCGCTCCGGCCTTGGCTGTGATCAGATTTGCAGACCAGACAATGAGGTTTTTAAATGCACCGCTGTCTGTCTGTTTTCCCAGTGCTACCCAGAGACTTCCTACTTCATTTCCACGCCTGGAAATACAGTAATTGAGAACTAGGTGCTACAAAAACACACACTGTCATTGTTACGGTGGCCTCGCTCCATTAATATGATAAACAATTACAACACTTCACAGAAGGTAAGTGCGCCTGCATTGGGAGGAAATACGTCCCACAAGGTCTGCTTTACTATCAGTTTTCCTATTACCGAGTGTTAATTACCAGCAATTGTGAGTTTCACAGGGACATTGCTAAGTTTCTGTTTCTGTTTCTGTGGAAAATGAAAGAAAACCAAAATGAGATGTTCTGAATACCGAATTACCCAAAAAGAAAATGCTGAACTGGGTTTTTTTATGGGTTTACTGTCCGACATGCACTAAAACATTGAATGTAGCAGCTTTAAGGCACTTTTAACCCTTAAGATTTGAAACAAAACACACCAAAGTAACCTTGGATGCATGTTTTTTCTATATATTTATATGGCACTTCATGGTCCCCAGAGATTATCATCATTATTTTTGCTCACACATTCAAACACAAACACTCTGAAATATAGAAAATAAACAACAACAATTAAAAACATGCATCCATACAGTCTGTATTGGAGGAGGGGGGTCACTGCTATAAATAACTCAGCCCAGCAGGTTGTCATGGCAACCAACAAACTGATGCCAGGGTGGGAACGACGCTCTTCTCCTTGAAGAGAAGGTGCTTTCAAATGTGGGACGAATACAGAGAGAAAGGGGGTGAAGATGTAAACAAAGAGGGGAAACGGAGAGGAATTCAGACGAAGACGAGGCCTGGGAGGAGACGGGAGCACGGACGGGGGGAGAAGAAGAAGAAAAATGAGATAAGAAAGAGGAGACGAGGGTGAGAAATGGGATTGGAGGAAGATCAAGGAGGATTGAGAAGAAGACCTCGGGGTGACGAGCGAGGGCCCAAGGGCGTGGATAACTCGGAGGGGAGAGGATGAAAAGGAGCAGTCATTCATAATCTCATAGAATGCATCCAATTCAGTGAGAGGCTTCAGAGCAAGGGACGAGACAAAAATCTTATTTTCACATCACATAAACTTTTCTTAGTCTGGTGAAGGCGTCGTTGTTAAAAATTCAGTTCTTCTTAAAGTTAAGCTCAAACCTCAGGGACTGTGGGACCAATGTAACATTGATTTGATAAGCTAAGAAATGGAGGGTAGTCTGGAGCAGTGGCTCTGAACCTTTCTATACCAAGAACCACCTGAGAAATAACACCATTATCGCCAATGTTAAAATACAGTGGTGTAAATAGCCTGAGCAAAACAGACTTTTCACAGGAGGCAGATTTATTCCCAGTAAGATCATTTTCTCTCTCATCCTCCTCCTCTTCCTCACATATCTGTGCTATTTGTTATTTGTTTCATTTTCTACAGACTCTGGTCGAAAAATCCACTCCAATCACATACCCTGGCATATACAGTAGAACAGTATTTCTGAGTACCACCAGAGGAAGCTCCACAGTCTGAGAACCATGGGTCTAGGGCCTTGGTCAGGACTGACATTTGGCCCAGATTATCTTGTAGTATGACTTCAGAATACTACTACTCTCAAATGTCCAGTGTGTAACCTCCTTTTTCTAAGCACACCACTGACCTATGATGGTCAGAAAGGATGTAAAGAACTCTTTCACATCTCTACTGTCCCTTTTGTAATTTCCTCCTTCTTCTTAATTGGTACATGTATTAGTTTTATGTAGACGTCTTTCGTTAGCATAGTAAGTAAAGTGGGTCCATTTGGACTGCTGTCTAAACATGCTAGATGGTGGCCTACAGAGCGCAAGGGCATAAGGTTGCCGAAGGTTCATATAAAACGTTTATTCTAAGGTAAGGAAGCCACTTACTTTGGATAGCATGTTTTATTTCTGCCAAACATTCTCCTTATGGCCGTGGTATACTATACCCAAACGCAGCTCCGAGATTTTCGAACCGTGTGTTGAATCTCCACCCCACCAGTAGGTGGAGCATTAAGCACCCACCGCTCACCAAGCAGAGAAAACATTTCGACAACAGAAGGAGCAGTCGCCGAGGATCGTCATCCGAGCTTCCACCCGGCGACCCTGCCCGACGGGCCTTTCAACTGGGAGCCGCTCGAACCAGACGCGTCTGAGGGAGCCGTAGCATCGTTCTCTTCTTCTTTGGTAGGAATGCGTCCTATTCCCTGCGTCCAGACTTGTACTGCCACCCGATGGTGAAGTGTGATACTGCAGGACCCTGATGCGCAAGTATCCCAGGGTCTGCAATATGCGGCGTTCACAACCAGGGCCTTTAAATCATCTACCTTCCCTATTTTGATACGTGTTTTGAACTTCAGCAGGTCGTCTTAACCGTGTGTGTCAGTGGCTAATTAGATTTTTGCAGTTGAACAGGTGTACCTTATAAAGCGGCTGTTATAAGTGTGTAGCCGTGCTGTTTAAGTGTCCAAATCATCCACATCGGCGCGTTCCTTTTCCAACATGTGTGCTCTTACCGGAGACACCGCGCGCCACATTATTACCTCCTGCCTTTTATTGCACATGTCAGGCAGACGCGGGTGCTGACCTAGACTCCGTCTGCCTCCCGACCCCCATGCTCGTACATGCTGTCTGCCTTAATGTGCGGTGTGCTGCCGTGTGAACAGACACTAATGCTGACGTGAAGCTTTACCAGGATCACAGGGAGAACAGAGGGGTGGTGGGAGTCACAGCTGGGAAGCGAAAGGGTGCCGAGGGCAGGGTTGATGACGGTTAGGTTTAAGTAAGTGTGGAGAAATTAGTCAGCAGAGGTTGAAGGGGGAATGGAGGGCAGAAGTGGAGTGGTTGGAGTGGATATGAAGGGGGGAAAGGAGGCAGTGAGAAGCAGGAGAGTTGATGTGGAGGAAAAGGCTGACAATGGCGAGGGGAAATGTGGGCTTAAAGAAGAGAGAGAAGGGGGAGCAGGGAGGATTAGTGAGGCACAGACAAGAGCCCAGTTACTGCAGAGGGAGCTGGAGCTTCTCATAAATCATCACAGCCATTTTTTTTTTTGCCCTGTCCTACTTCGTTCTGTGTTGATCAGTTGGATGATAAACACAGACTGTTTGAAAATCCTCTCTTTGCTCATCGCTGTCCATTTCTACACATCTCTTCATCAGTTCCTCTTTTTATTTCTCCAACTCCTTCAACATCTTTCCGCCTCTCAGCTTCGCTCACGTAGCTCTCGCTTCACGTCCTTGTGTACGTCGACGTGACGGCGACAGTGAATCCTCGGAGGAACCGTACGAGAAAGAAGAGTGTGTTCCGTCTTTCTCGGAAAACACCACAAAGTGGATTCAGTCCCCCAGTTTGCCGGTTGAGGCCAACATACAACAAAGGGTATAATGAATAATAGCCACCAGGGGTCGACTCCCACTCAATCATCTTCTACCATTTTATCCTCCACATGAGGGTTGCGGAGAACTCTGGGGCCAATCTCAGCTGATTTAGGGCGAAAGGCAGGGTACACCCTCCATCACATTCACACCTACAGTCAACTTAGAGTGTCCAATTTGTCTAATCCTGAAATCTGGAAGCCAGAGAACCACTAGAAATCCCACGCACACAGGGGAAGAACATGCAAACTCCATGCAGAAAGGCCCTTGTCTTTGTAAATGAGACATTTGTGACATTTCAAATGTCCCCATTAAACGGTCCTCTTGTCTCAGCATCAGGACATATACAATCTGGTTGGGCCACACAGCAACAAGGTCGCCCATTTGGATCAGGGTTCAAAACGAGAGCCTTTCTGTATGGGGTCTTGCATGGTCTCTCCAGGTTCTCTGGTTTCCCCCAGAGTCCCAAAACATGCAGATTAGGGATTAGGTTAATTGGACACTCTAATTCACTGTGTGAGTGAATGATTGTTGAGTGAATGTTGGCCTTGCAATGGACTGGTGACCTGTCAGGGGTGTACCCAGCCTTTTACCCTGTGGAAATGGCCATATGGAGGATAAAGTGGTAGAAAACCAATGAATGAATATGGTTTAGGTTATAACTTCCTTCCACTTTCCTTCAAAACAAGAGAATACAGTTTTACTACAAGTGCTGCATTAACCAAACATATTTAATTATGGATTTAGGAAAATAAATCAAGCAAACAGAAACAGCGGCCCAGTCTGAGTCACTCTTGTGTTAACAAGAATAAAGCTCAACAAAAGACAGTGAATGAGAAATAAACGTGCAAATCTTCATCCTTTCATTCACTCACGAGTTAGTGAGCAGAGTTAAAAACTGGTGTAAAGGTCAAAGTTGACTCCACAGACGTGGATCAGACCATCAGATGTCTGACTTCAATCATCTTCGCTGCTCATACTCTTTTTGACCTGAATGGAGGCAGATGGAGGCATGAATGGTGCCCATGATGTTGCGAGAGGATGGATTGAAATGTAACCATGGCAACGCTGATTGAGCTACATAAGCCGCGAGACACTACACATGGCGCTCACAAATAAAAGCCAAGCCCTCTTACGGATGTTGTCTGCCTGGAGATCGAGACTGCACCAGCACCGCACGATGGCAATTTGTCTTCATTTAAAACAAAAATCCCCCCAAAAATAGTTACGTCATCAGTTTTGTAAATTCATAGCCTGTCCTTAAACTAATCTGAGGGTAAATTAATCATTATTCTAATCTGTAATCTGCACAATAAGTGTCTGGAACCCAAAAATAGCTTCCTAAGGATGTCCACATAAACATGTTTTTCCAATCTTATGAGGACATACTATTTATTGTCCAATTATTGTAGAAAGAGAGCTTTGTGGGTGTTCTTTCAGAGAGTCTGAGCTGAACACCCGTCAGATAACAAGAGAAGAATTTTATAAGTTATATACGTTTCTTTGTTCCTTTTCTTCCTGCGCTGCATTTCACACAAAAGGATGTGAAGTGAGATGTAGACTCCGCCCCACACCGAGAACATCATTTATTGCTGACCAGAGCAGAAATGTTCTGCCCTGGACGATAAGTATTGTAGACCAAACATCTGCAGGAGATAAATAATACAGAGACGTACACGCTTTTGTTTCCTTCTTTCTGCCCTCCCTTCGCATGCATCTACATCCTCCCCTCTCTTCTCCTCTGGTGTTTTGTCACCTCTCCTCCTCTTACACAGTCTCACAGGTCAGTGAACGCAGCACAAGTACAAATGCGGTGATTCCAACAGCCAGCGGTCTGTGCGTGCTGCAAGATTCATGCCTCACACAATAGAGCCGACAGCTGACTTTACATATACAGTATCGTGTGGAAACAATAAAAGGTCTCTGGAGCGTTTTATTTTTAATCCGGCAAAGGTCGCCGCTGTCTCATTAGAGTGATTTTGGATCCACAAACGATGTGAACTGATGTGGACGTTACGACGGAGTGTGAGGGCCACACACATAGAGAAAATAAAAATAGCAACATGCCGAGTTACAAAACTCAGACGTGGTTATAATATGAAACATGAGTTTTTGACCTGCTGAAACTCTATTTCTAGACTTGAAGTGGTAAAATATTAATAACCTAAAGTCTCCAATGTACATGTCGAGATTAAAGTCGACATTCTGGTTTAAATCACTACATGAAAAACTAATTTTATTCTAAAGAAAACCTCCTTTCTTGCATTTAAAAAAAAATAAAAATAATCACCTAGGAGCACAAAGAGTGCTAAAACTTATCTTATTATAACAAGAAATGTCTCTGAGTTTCATTTCAAACAAACACACCAAAGAAAAAACGAGTTATTCTGTTGTACTGACTTCAGCGAACAAGTCCAGTCGATGAAATCCAGTCCGGATTTTCGCTGCCGCTGATTTGTACACAGGAACACCTTCGTCCGTGAACCGACGATAAACATGACAGTTAGAGAGGGGAAAACCCAGCGAATTTGGACGTTTTCTGTGGATACGTAATTATCGGGAGACATAACATATGTACATGAGAGACTGAGAACACATTTAACGATTTTTATCGTACGTACATCGTGAAATGCGCCGGTGCTGCGTCATCAGAAAACAGCAGGTACAGTCCGGAAGTTAATGCAACAGCGGCGGCAATTAATGTGGGCGTGTACTTATTATTTGGACACGTGATTTAAAAAAATGATACAGGTAGTTGTGTTTCAAGGATTCTTGCATAGTTTAGAAGTCCCAATAAGGCTGTATCTTTACGACACTTCCTTCTAGCATTCTAAGTGAGCGAAATGTATTATTTTAATTGAATATTTACCTATAAAAACAGTTTTAATGTGCAAATATAACAGACAAACACTATATTATAGTGAAGTTGACCAGGGTAAGAGATCCTTCTGTGTTGTTTGCCACCATTTTACCCAAATAAACAAAAAAAGCCATCCTATTTGTCTTACTTTATTACATGTATTTGTACTTTCTGTGTGTAACTAACCAAAATAGAAGTTTTAGTGTTTTTGTTAAATTCAGAACATGACTTGTGTGACATCATAGTCAGCTTTTAGTGGTGAAAAATTGGATTCGATGATGTCACAGTGAGACAGTACACACTGTAAACACACAGTTGTACTGTTATGAGTCCTTCAGTGTATATTGAAACGTCTGCCTCCATCTTCCATCTGTTTACAATGTCTAAGATGTTATATTTCATTTTTCTAGTTATTTTATTCTATGTTTCTTTGGGAATTTTTTTTCCTCCACTGTTTCGTTTAGTTCTTTCTCAATCTTAAATATTTGTCATGTTGCTGAAGGTGAATTTTGTGTTACTTGTCATCATGTGTCGACATATCATTTGTGTTAATGGATGCAATTAACTGTTAATTAACTGTAATTATTGATCTGTAGTGGGGGGTTTTCTTGATTGGTCAATGAAATTGTTGAAAAATGGCGATCAGGGTTTTACCATACCTTGAAATATTGATGTTTTCAAATGTCCTTTTTTTTGTCCACAAACCAAAATGATGAGTTATTTATGATATAGAGCAAATAAACCCAAAATATATACATTTAAGAAGCTGAACAATCAGAGAAAAAAAAAACATGTTTTTATCAAAATAGTTGGCAATTAATTGAGTAATTGATTAATAGGCGATGAATCGTTCCACTCTTGGTTGTCAACAGCATCACATATTATTATATATATTATATATATATTATTATATATATACATATATATATATAACTGTGAGTGCACTTTCATTGTGTGATTTTGTTTTGATGAAAAGCAGCGGTGCTTGAAACATCACCAGCTTCTTCTTCTTCTTTTGTTGTTGGTGCACTGAATAATTGAAAACTTCAGGTTTGGATGTGTGTGGATGCTTCTAGTTTTAGTGTCTTTTAAGCATTTATAGCAAGAAGGAGAAGAAGAAGAAGAAGAAAAAGCTCAATTTGAAAAGAAAACAGTCAAATGAGTAAAGTACAGAGAAGGCAGTGGGACTCAGACCCTGGGAAATAAAACAATAATTATGCAGGCAGCAGAGCAGCAGCAGTTATTATGAAACCATGTTGTTTTTTTGCCTTGGGCAACAATGCAAATCTATTAGTGCTAACACACAAATTAGGTCAGTCATTTTGCACAAACACAGATAAATGCTAATTCTACAACTGTTGTCCGTTTGTATTTCTGTTTTCTTGTTTTTATTGCTGATTCAATTCATTCAATTCTGTTTATTTATATTCTTATTTTGCCCGATGTCAGCAGGGACCAGAGACCCTCATGTGGAGGATAAAGCGGTAGACAATGAATGAATAAATGAGGAATATTCTTATTTTTGTCACTTCTCAACCTCTGACCTGTAACCAGTCTTGTATAAAGTACCTTAAAGGGAGTAAAATGACTTTAGTAGAAATTAAAATCACTTTTTTATAATATTACTCAAGTAAAAGTCTTAAAGTATATGACATTTACTGTCCTTAAGTATCAAAAGTCATTTTCTGAAAGTATTAAAAAAATGAGGATTAAGGATTGATCGTCTATATGTCTATACAGCGCAATACAATTAGATACAGCGAACAAATTAGTACTGATAAATACACAGATAAGTAAAGCAAATTATATATTTCACAAAATATTGAAAATAAATGGGGAAAAAATGTATTAAAATAATAATTAAAGGACTTGCAATTGCGATATTTCACGATACCAGAGTGGACGGTCATTTTTACACGTTTATTCTCATTTTCATTCGGCAATAACGTATTTTAAATGATATTTGTGCTGATCAAAGATGTTCTCTACAGTCTGTAGAATAAGGTGTGTAGATCGAGACAATTATTCATCTAAAATTATATTTGGACACACGTTTTTGGCTTAAAAAAATATAGCGATTTTGCAATTTTGATTATAGTTTGATTAATTGTTCAGCCCTAGAAGAAACCTCATTTCTTGGAATTGTGCTCAGGTTAATATCCGGGTTAATACTTTGTTTAGACTGTCCAAATGAATGGAAGTCAATGCCATTGTGTGTGTGTGTGTGTGTGTGTGTGTGTGTGCAGGCATGCAGTGCTGCTGCTGCTTCTCTCCATTTTAATGGCAATTCCGCCAGAGCCTTTCCCATCTCCCTGTCGCCATGGCAACCGCACGGGGTAAGCGGCCACATTTGTCTCGGGGGCCCTGGCCTTCTTTTACGTGCCACAGCTGCGCACACACACACACACACACACACACACACAGCCATACATATGTGCACTCACACACACACACACACACATACCAGAGCACAGCGTGTATACACACACACACACACACACAGACAAATCACAATGATCTTCACTTCAAAAACAAATATTTTTCTGCACATTTCACACACAAATGATACAGAATCTTCTCAGGAAACCTCCATAAAAAAAAAAAAAGGGTTCTCCCCAGATTTATTCTCCTCCTCCTCCAAACCAGTGCCTGGGAATTCCCATTTTACTATTCCTCCCATAACAAGAGGCTCTCAATCTCTGTTTTTATTATCTGAACTGAGCTATTAACATGATCTGTGTGTGTGTGTGTGTGTGTGTTCCAGGTATTTACTCATGTTGTGGGGACCTAAATCTGATAACACAGTCAAAAATCAAGTCCCCAATAATGTTAATTATCACATTTTAAGGTAAAAAAAAGAGTGAGGCCTGTAGTAGTTATGGTTAGGGTTCAGTCAATGTAATGTCCTCTGAAATCAGAGAGGAGAGAGTTCATTATTGTTTTACATCAGCCTCGGGCACATGCTCAGTTATCTGTGTGAACCTTTCCACCTCGAAAAACATCAACAAGAAACCAAGAATCCCAATCAGCTGAAACCCACAGAAGGAAGCTGCAGATTCTTGGTCTGAAAGAACTGATTTTTACCAAATCATTCACTGGACGTTTGACGTCTTTGACACAGTCTTTATGACCTCAAGAATATGACTGACTCTTATTCTGGAGGTGTTTTCCAATTTAATCTCTGACAGAAAGTGCATAAAGTGGAGCGTCTAAACGAATGAAATAATACATTGACATGTGACAAGAAGACATAATGAAATATATAAATGAGGATAAAAGGAGTCAGAAGAAGTCAGTTCTTTCCTCCCTGGGTTTATCACAGCGCAGAGAAAATAGGTAACTAAGAAGATACACACACACATTCACAAAAAAGTAGGAAAACTAACATCTGAAAACTAAAGTTCCACATGTCTATGAGGTGTAGAGTAATAGAAATTGTGGAATTATACATATTAACGCACGTTGAAAGTAATAATTGGCATTACTACACACCTTTTAACACCTGGTTAATTTAGTTCTGCTTGTCTTTCTATCACCAGTCTGGTTGTGTCTCCTCTGACGTCTGAAGTGGGTCAGATGAAATCCCTGCTGCTGGTTTCTGTCTCACTGTATCACTGGCTCGTCTGACTTGACAGAGTTTCTGGATCCGCAGCTCAGACTCACTGCACTGGCAGCTGTTTCCACACTAAAAACTCTCAATCTCACGATGAAACATGCAATCAGTGGATTTACACAATGTTTAGAATAAACTGTGTTTTCAGCTGAAAAGTTTCCTTTGCATGGTCCTGTCCTCCTGCCGTCCCTCTTCTCTCTCAATAACGACCTCCCCCAACTCACTTCTTACTTTAAGCAAGTATATGTTACGTGAATGTGAGGGTAAATATGATGGAAATAAAGATACAAAAACTAAATCAACCATCAAGAAAGATCATGGCTTAAAATTGCAGACAATAAATGCCATTTCCTCTACTTTAAAATCTGTCTAACAGCGACCTCTGGTGGTCATGCACTGATAGTGCAAGTACAGGGACAGTTATTTGACAGCATTGCTCCTTATTCTTGTAATTATTCACACGTCTGTGATAGTGAAGACATCGTATACGTCAGTGAAATTGTGACGCATGCATTCATTTATTCAACGTTTATTTTTTAGGTGCAGTTAGGTGTGAACATAATTGTGGACTAGCGCAGCAATTACTCTAAAATTCTCTCTACATATTATTACTACATGAGTTAGCAACACATTGCCATCATGTTCCCACTTTTTATCCAAGATATAAATGTGTGCATGTTTTTAAAATATCCTGCAAACACAAATGTCTTATAAACTGGTAGTTTCACTTCTCGTGTGTCACAGAAATGGGCCTATCTATAAAAACATCTATATTCAGTTATAACATTTATAATTATAATAATATTTAAAGTGATTTCATCCGAGTTGCCAGAGTCAGACATTTTTGAGTGGACGTCATTAATCCACTAGATGGCAGTATAGTCAACAACAACACGTTTGTACAGTGAATGACTTTACATCGCTTAACAAAAAGGTTTATTTATTTATGTTTAAGTCACTCACTGGAGTTTTGACACGGGGAGAAAGAGCTGAAACTATTTTGATAATTGATTCATCGGTTTGAAGCTTTTTTCATGATTAAAACAAGATTTCCGATTTAAGAAGCTTAAAAAGCTTCTTAAATGTGAATATTTTCTTAACTTCTTTCCTCTGGATAACAAAGAAATCATTATAAGTGAATCAATTTGGTTTGTGGACAAAACAAGACATTTGAGAACATCATCATTTCCAGGTTTGACAAACACAATCAACATTTTTTAAGGTTTTCTGATATTTTATGGACCAAACGACAAATTAATCGATTATGAAAATAATCGTTAGTTGCAGCTCTAATTGGGATTAATCCTGATCAATGAGTCGATCTTTTCCTGATTAATTTCTGCCCAACGACCTGGAATAACATGAACAAAACAAACAAACCTGCAGCCTGAGAATAATAGGGGGTGAAGGAGAGAGAGAGACAGAGAGACAGACAGCCAGAGAGACAGAGAGAGAGGACAGCAGCTGCATGTGTGTGTGATGTCCATTTAAGGTCACTACCTAAACCTGAAGAGCAGCTTGGGAATAACTGACATACCAGGCAACATGATAACCAGGAGCTGGATGTGAAGAGTCAGGAGAGGACGGAGGGACGGAGGGACGGAGAGAGCAGAGACGAGAGGGGGCCGATAAGTTGAGGAGAAACAATCTCCTACAAGTGTGAGTGTGTGACAGACGGGGCTGTGAAAGGTCTCAGCTCTTTGACCTGACCTTCATTCTCCACTCACGGTGGAAAATTCAGTTTGTTTATTTCAATGTTGGCCCTCTCTGTACATTTGTATTCTAATAGTTTTTGCTTTAAAACAAAGGGGAGGAGTCTGCTGACTGCTGTAAAGTCTGCATGCTCCAGTATGGAGGACAACGTGATCTCTGTGAGGGGAAAATGGAGAGAATAAACTAAAGAACAAAAGAGGAAAGGGACACAGAAGAAGAAGAAGAAGAAGGGGGTGAAATGAAATGGATAAATCTGAGGATGAGAAAACTTACCAAAATAAAAAGAGAGAAAATGATTAAAAAAGAAAAGAAGGAGACAGTTTTCCATCTGTCGTCCACTCAGTGCTGTTAAATCCTCCGAGTGCAGGTTATAGACCCAATAAAAAGACGACTGAGCTTCTTGTTTGGATAAAATATCTGAGGAAAGTCCCGACAGACTAAACACTTCTCACCGCACTCGCACAGTAGCGTCCACACTGAGCTCTGATGATCGGCCAAGTCCATCAAACACAGACTGAACTCACAGCTGCTCTTCCTCTTTCTACAGCACTTAATTCAAGGTTTTGCGACTATCCAGGCTGGATAACTTTATTTCTGTGCTCTAGAGATAAAGTTGACTTGACTTGACGTAAAAAAAAAAGAAGAAAAAGAAATCAGTCAAACTCCAATCTGTTTTCAGCCGACTCGCTTTACTCGCTCAATGCTGCTGCTGCTGCTGCTGCCTCCGTCTGCCTCATGGACACCACATTTGTTTATATTTAAATGCTGCACACTATTTTGACACGTCGTTGTTTCATATCCTTTTAACTGAAACTCACTGCTTTATTGAATCCATGTAGGAGCTGAAGGAGTGTTTTCGAGAGCTCATTTTTTAAAAGAAAACAACACTGCAGTCACGCAGCATCACCACATATAATAATCCGACCTGCCTCTTTAAATGAATCCCTGCCTGCTCTCGAGAGGGGAACGCTTGTTCTCAGGGCAGCAGCCTGAGCGAGACACATTGGCCTCTCCTTTCATTATACTCCATCTCCCCTAAGGCTCTCTCTCTCTCTCTCTCTCTCTTTCTCTCTCTCTATCCCACTCTCTCATCCTGGTTTGTGACTCTTTCACCTCAGTTTCCGTTCTTACTCTGCCTCTCAGACATTAAACCTACACAGCTGACACACACACACACAAGTCATTTCTCTCTCGCTCTCTCTCTCTCTCTCTCTCTCCCTCTCTCTCCATCTCTCTCTCTCTCTCTGAAACACACACACACACACACACAAACATGCAAGCACCCGTCCCCTCCCGCTGGCAGAGCCGGGCGATGCAGGAGCAGCGGCAGCATCCTCTGCTCTGACGAGGACACACTCTTAAAACAGGCAGGAGGAAAGAAGGAGGAGGAGGAGGAAGATAAGAGGAGGGAGGAGGAGGAGGAAGAGGAAGAAAAGACAGGAGGACACAACTCTGTGAAGAGGACGACAGAGGACGAGGAGAAGGAGGAGAGTGGAGGTGCTGCAGCCATGTCAGACACACCTTTGCAGGGGAACAGCACAGCAACAGCACCGTGAGTCTTCTCCTTCTTTATCTCCATCCCTCTTTTCTTCCTCCTCTCCTCTCCTCTCCTCTACTTGCCCGCATCCCTCCCTCCTCTCTATCTGACAGGCTGGGTTGTCATGGGAACCCGGAGCTCTGTCATGGTGAGGCTGCTGCTCAGTCATGACTGGACGAGGAGACACGCGGTACACCATGTACACTGCCTCTCCTCTCTCCTCCTCTCTCCTCCTCTCTCCTCTCGTGTGTGTGTGTGCTTGTATTCATCACCTCTTTAGCACCCTTTCTTCCAAAAACACTGACCTTGTCAGGACCAGTTGTCCTGATCAGGCAGAACCTCCGGGAACTAGATTTAGTTTAGGACCAATATGTGAATTGTGGTTATGGTTAATGTCATATTTAGTCATGAACTGCAGCGTTCTGAGGAGAATAGCCATGCAAACCCGTGTGTTTCAGCACAGTCGGTGAGAAGACTGCAGCTTCTGGTCCAGATTCAGTCGCCCACCATGCCGCAGACCCCTTCCTCCTGTGTGTTTCCACTCATGAGGAACCAAGTGCCAAAAATCCCCAACAGCAAAGACAAAAATATGTAAGACATGACGTCTAAGACGTGAGAAAAGGGAACAGAAACGTCCCAAAAAAAGATGAGTATCAGGAAATGCAGCATGAGTGCGTTAACAGTCAAGTCACAGGCGGCTGAGTTATTTATTTTTTTTATATAAATGTTGCTGATGCAACTGTCAAGTCTTTGATGTTGCTTCCCACGAGAAAGAGAAGCTTCACCAACTCAGCAGGAAAAAAAGTCTTAACAGTCTGACCCTTCAGGTCCTGGCGATTTAAATAAAATAAGACAATAAGATGCGTCCTGGTGTTTATGCATGTGCACCGATGCAGCTGGACGTAACGGTGAGGCCCGTTTGACCTACGGTTTCCAGTTACTCTGTGGTTTGCAGCCACAGACTAATGGAA
Organism: Solea solea; assembly: GCF_958295425.1. Lineage (NCBI taxonomy): Eukaryota > Metazoa > Chordata > Actinopteri > Pleuronectiformes > Soleidae > Solea > Solea solea. The sequence continues at coordinate 17,924,617 of NC_081152.1, forward strand.
AATGAATAGGAAAGAGGTTCATGGACGTTTTTTCCTCAGAAATGGACTCTTAAGTAGCACTGTACAGTCAGGTGTCACAGAGGACTTTAATAAAATATGATTTGCCCATATTACTGTTGTAGCACTCATGCAAAATGGAAAAAGAATTTACAATTAGTTTTACAGAAATACGACTTTTGAGACAGACACAGGAACCGGGACATGAAACAGAACTGAATAACGCAATAAAAACAAATACAATTAGATTTAAAAAGATCAAAATCACCAGTAAAGAAGCAGGGAAGGATTTTGAATTGAGTCCTTTAAAATGCTCTCGTAAAACAGTCTTTAAAGGAGATTTTCTTCTTTAAATAAATATTATGAAGTGTGATTGCATTCACTCGATTGCTGCTCCTGCAAACTACTTGATGACGGTGATACTGTAGTAAGAGCAGGCGAGTGGGAGTTGTTCTTTATTATTCACAGCTCAGGAGGTATACTCCACCGTATTGTGTTCTGGAAACAGTGAATGCACCGCTTTGAATTAAAGGCACTCAGAAACGCTTCAGTGCTTCAGTAAAAGCTAATAAAATATGTTAGGCTTTTTACTTCACATATGCTTACATGTTACATGAGCACTGATTATTTTCACAACTGATTCGTCTATTGATTATTTTCTTGATGAAAATATTTGTTGTTTGGTCCATAAAGTGGCAAAAATGTTAGTCATAGCTGAGTGTTTAGCCATATTAGCCATATTTTTACATGTAGAGGTGCGGTAAAGTTAATATTACCCAAATTTGCCAACTTTTATCTAAGGTAAAAAGGTTGGAAAAAAAGGCTAATTCCATGCAAATAGTACAGGTGTAAATATGTGTATAAATATCCCGTCATATTCTGTTCACAACTAGTTTTCCGTGGATCTTCAAGCATTGAATAGGCAGTGGGACAAGTCTGTGGCAAAGCATACGACGAACATCATTCTGAACCAAAACAACGTCACAAGCACTTATCAGAGACTTGGGTATCAATCTTTTTCCCAAATGCACCACATTGAACTGAACATGTGGTGTAAACACAGTGTTTCCTCCCTGGTTCAGTTTAGCATTTTAGGCATTTTAGCTTTTGTCTGCGCCATGTTGATGTAAGAAACAAGAAAATACTCACGTTAAGAAGCTGAAGACAGAGCAAGGTAACTCAAACCGGTTCCTTGGTTATCATATTTTACACACTGTACATTTAACTGATGCTGAGCAGCTAACTGTAGGTTTGAGTGACAGTTTACAGCAGCTTAGCGTCAAGCTAAAGACGCTGAGTCGGCCATTGGCGTACAGTCTGACTGACTGTTTTAAATCATCCTCTGTCAGAGCTGCAGTGAGACATGAAGCCGATTTTCTTCACCGTACAGTGGTTAATGTTAGATTAGGTCAAATGGAGACAGTGTGATTCAGCTTGGTCTACTGTTCTGTCGTCTCAACAACAGGGAGGGAGATTATGTTTATACTGCAACCGTACATGTATGTTACATGCTACAGAAGTAAGCTAACAAGCTAATACTTTCTCCCTAACTTGAAAACCAAGACACACATAGAAGAAAAATACCACAAACTTTGTAAAATACAGTATTAAAGAGGACATAGCCCGGAAGTGCCAATTAACACTGCATTTTTGTGTGTATCTGCTTCATTACCTCGTTTATGAAGCCCTAAAAGTCCATAACAATCAGTTCAGCCACTGCCGAGAGCGCAGGGTTTGATTGTTTTCCTGAGCTCTACGATACGGAACGGCACTTCCGTTGACTAGTTACGTCACTGGTGAATTTCACCACTGCTCTAAACAGCAGCGCCTCCTAGTCCTAGAGTCCGGGCACATCCGTTGACGTACTTTCAATTGTAGAAGAAGAAGAACAACTACTCTTGTTGTAGCTGCTGAGCTCCGTACAACCGATACGCTCAGCAGCTACAACGAGAGTAGTTCTTCTTCTTCTTCTTCTTCTACGGTTGAAAGTAGCAATATAAAGCAGGACACAGCACCAAACTTCACCTAAATTCTAAAAAAGGAAGGAGCAGTGCCAACATTACGTATATAACTGTCTTTGTGTGCTTGTTTTGTCGTTTAGCATTAGCGATAGCCAGCTACAGGCTACGCTACACGCTACGCTCGTGTTTCATTTGCATGTGTGTTTATCATCTCGGTAACCACAAAGTTATTCAAGCTACAGGCGTCCTGCAGCAGTCTTTCACTGGTCAGTGTCTTCTGACTCTGGGTCAGACTCAATGTTTTGATAATTGCTAGCGGTACATCCGCCTTTCCAGGGGGGGAGCTGCGGATCTGAGAGCTGATGTGCCAATTACGTCACTTCCAGGTAACTGGCCAATCACAAGACAGTCCGTGTTCTGCGGGTGTGTCTTTGGTCTGAAACAGCGCAGCTGACGAGAGCGTCAGTGATGAGACATTTATATTGGCTCGTGTGCAGCCACTAGGACGTTTTTTACCATAAAAACGACATCATGCTTGTGAGTACACCTCCATATCTCACATATAAGTGAGATAGGACCATGCTATGGCCTCTTTAACGTCAGTCTGGGTGCACTGCTATGCCTAGCGTTAGCTTTCCAGCTTGGCTATACAGACATTCTCAAAGTACATCCGTACGCGTGTCTGTAGATTCAAAACGCTCAAAAAGTGTTGCTTGCTTCTGTTTCATTTCACCATAGTATTAACTGTGATCTATTAGCATGTAGTGCTAGTAATAAAGTGCTAAGGCCTAGCATGACGAGCCCAGCTCACCACCACAGTCAAAGCAGCATGGGTTACCAGACCACCAGTGGTATTTGCTACAAAACCGGGCACAAACTAGTGACGAGCAAAGCAGTTCTTTGTGTTCATTAGAATCGATTCATTTCAGTTCAGTCCGACACATTCACTGAACTAAAATACGACTGAACAGGTTGCAATTCGGCTCACGATTGCTCGCTTTCGGCAGTGCTGTTGCTAAATACACCAGACTCCTCTGTTAAATACTGAGATTTTAGACTTTTTTTTTGCTAAATGTTGGAGATTAATGCACATTTCAGGATTTTTTTTCATTTCAGAAGTCTTTTTAACTTTAATCTACAGTTAGGCATTGTTCGGTTTGCTCGTGACTCTTCCAGTGACCCAAACAAATTGCTTTAGGTGCCAAAACGCGTGTTGATACATATCCTTTTGCTTTTTGTTGTGGATGTACATCGTATACCTGCGTCTCTCGTAGACAACACCACTGACACGGTCATCCCACATTTCCATTCTTCACTGCCTCCATCCGTCTCTTTTTTCGTCTGAGCTCATTTTTAATCACCATGTTGTCTCTGCGGGCCGTCCACTGATTCAGCAGAAAGACAAGGTTGTATTTGTGGTCACGTAGAGCGCAGACACCACAATGGCAGATAGCCCATTTTTCTGCTGCTATTTATGACACACTCACTGAAGTGTGCGAGGGATAAGACGCTAACAGTGATGGGATCCAGTCCTGCAGGGTGGCCGCGCAACAAGACCATCACAGAGCAGCAAAAGCGTCAAACCCATGAGGTCATGTTTATTTCTCACGCTAGTGTTTGTTTGTGTATTCTTTAAAATGCTCACTGAGAGTCCTACAGGCTTTAGCTCAGAGGTTTTATATAAGAAACGGAGGTAGCTTTTCTGTTTGAGAAGTGAAGCCTACAATGTAGAATAGAAAAATATCAATTTTTTTAATTAGAGTCTACGAAAAAATATGAGTATTCGGGACAGACTGGAGAAAATAGTTTTTAATCATAATATTATGAGAATAAAGCGCCAAGATGAGGAACGTGGAGCATTTTGTGAAGTGATATTTTGGTTTGGGCTTCACAAATAAGGAAATAAATGAATGTTTTTGGCACATCAGCACCACACTATCATGAGCACCATTCTTTTTTCGAAGAAAGAATCACACAGACGTGGAGGAAATCACCTCTTTTGTGGAGGAGGAAATGGCTGCAAGGCTACGGCTAGTTACATCTGCGTGCTGTTGCTATTAATAATAAATAATGACAAAAAGTACCTCATAATACTACAACTTCGTTCTGGAAAGATTGAAAATGTTTCAGCTCTTCTTCAGTAGACCATGATGTCATTTAAAAAAAAAAAAAAGATGTTCCCATTTGGAGGAAAATAGACGATAAAGCACAACACAAGTGTGACTTTTAAGCTAGCAGTAGGAGCCTGGATGTAGGTCTGAGAACTTATGGGTTCAAAACGTCAACTTGGCTGCTTTCAACCGTCATTTACTCTGCAAGTGTAAAGACAACGTCAATTTCTATATACAATTTATGGATGAATCGAGGATTTGAAGCCATGAAAACACATGGACTTGAACACTATAGCGCCGTCACAGTTCAACAAAAACAGGACCGAAATTCCCCTGGCTTTTAAATCAACAACGGTCTTCAAAGAAATGACTAAAAGGCAAGAAAGTATTTTTAAAAAATGTGGACATGCAGCATTGAACCTTTTATTATATTAATTACAGTAATATTGTGGCCTTGTGTCAAACCACAGAGAGCAACGTCACAATGCCCTGAGGACAGATGAAGCCAGAACTGTGTTATAAGAACACAGATCTTATTTATTGAAATTATCTGGTTTTGGTCGACAGGATTTTTATTTCAAAATGTTAAAAAGCAACTTCAAAAGCAAACAAGAACCACAGAGGCAGCGGCTCACTCATAATGTAAAACAAAAGAATACAGAAAACAGAAGAAACGCCAGCTTTTCAGTGAAATCCCCGCTCGGTTTCCCTCGTCTTTGTTCTCTCTGCATTACAAACCCGCAAAAATCATTCCAGTGCTTGATGTGTGTGCAGCGAACATAATACCACAAAACAAGAAACACACACACAAGCGTCCATTCAACTGTAAACAAATTGTAAACACATTACTTACTTACACCAGCAGCCTCTCCGAGCACACTGTTGTAAAATGATGCCTCCTCACCACCGGGCAAGTAAAACTTCCATCCAGACTTTGTTTAATGAGCATTTAACAAGGTCCACGACACTAAAATATCCTCTCCTCGTCTCCACAAGCCAACAGAAGCCAACAGAACTCAGTCGCCACCTGCCAGCAGGTGACACTTATTACCTTGATTACACAGCAGTGACGCAACACCTACTAAACTCCAACAAATATAAGTACTTTAACTTTGTGGGGATTGAAGGCCTTTGCAGTTTTAACGTCAGCTTCTTGTAAAAAGTTCTTGTAGTTCCTTTAGTTTCTGCGGTAAAATAAGAAAAAGACTTTCTCTCAAGTAAAGACGCGGCAGCACATCATATAAAATGAAACAGAAGGAGCTGGTGACTGATTTACTGCTGGGAGAGAGAGAGATGCTGCGCAGCGACAAGGACGATAGTATACTCACACTTTTTATTAGTTCCCACTGTGTGTGTAACTGGTATTCCTTATGTTGTGGGGACCTGAATCTGTTTTCATAGTCACATTATGGGGACTTGTCTTCCTTATGGGGACAAACATCAAGTACCATTCATTACATTTTAAGGTGAAGACATGTTTTACAGTTAGGCTGAGGTCAGGGTTAGACTTAGTAATTATGGTTAAGGTTAGAGGAAGTCCCCAGGAAATGAATGAAATTCAGTGTTCTGTCCTCTGAAGTGTTTTCTTGTACGTGTATCTTTGTGAGGACCCAAAAAAAACATATATAAACCAAAGGGAGTGAGGACATTTTGGCTGGTCCTCACATTTCTGGGCGTTAGGACCTGGTTTTAGGGTTAGGGTTAGAATTCAGTTTAGGTCAGGGTTAATGTTAAGGTTAAGGTTAAGGTTAAGGTCAGGGGTCTATGGAAAGCATTATGTCAATGAGGGTCCTCACTATGAATGGAACACAAACCTGTGTGTGTGTGTGTGTGTGTGTGTGTGTATCGTTGTGAGAACCAAAAGACGTATAAACCTCAGAAAGTGAGGACATTTAGCTGCTTCTCACATCTTTAAAGGTCTTTTTTGGGGGGGGGGGGGTTAAGACCTTAAGACCAGGTTTTAGGGTCAGGGTTAGACATTTACTGTAGCTGTGATGGTTAAGGTTAAGGTAAGGGGTCTATGGAAAGCATTAAGTCTATGAGGGTCCTCACTATAAATGAAGCACAAATCTCTGTGTGTGTGTGTGTGTGTGTATCGACATTTTGGCTGCTCCTCACATCTTTAAAGTTCTTTTTTGGGGGGGTTAAGACCTGGTTTTAGTGTCAGGGTTAGGCGTTAGGCTGTTAAGGTAAGGGACTAAGGAATGCATTATGTCCATGAATGTCATCACTATGTGTGTGTGTGTGTGTGTGTGTGTGTGTGCAGACAGACAGACAGACAGAGTACCTCAGTGATGTATAAAAAATGAATGAGATGAAGGTTGGGCCTCCTCTCTCTCTCTTACACACACACACACACACACACGTTTTCTTTGGCCATTTTTGTTCATTCCCTCGCCCTCGTACTCACTTTTTGCATGTTGTTATATTTGTGTGTGTGTGTGTGTGTGTGGTTCCACATCTGGAGGCCATTACCTCTGGGCTGGGATGTGTGGGAGGCGGGGCCGGACTGGCTGTGCAGTGAGGTCATCGTGTCGTCGTGGCGATGCAGCAGGAACAATGATGCTGTTGTCTCCAACGACAACCAGCCAACGTAGCCCACACCAGAATTAAACGGTTATTTGGGGGGGGTGAGAGTGTGAAGACAGAGGAGGAGAAGAGCAAACGTGTGGAAGAAAATATGAATGTAAAAGTGTGACCGGGGGAAACGACTGCGTGAGCTGCCAGGTTTCTGTTTTTGGAGCGGCTGTAAAGTCAAACAGCTGCGCGGCTAAATCTGGCTTTATAAGCAAAGTTGGGTCTCAGACCTGCATGAAAGATGGAGCTGTGCTTTAGTGAAATATGCAACAACATATATGCGACAGCAGAGAGAGAAAACCAAAAAGAGTAAGTTTGCCTCGCACTGGAGGAACCCAAAAATAAGCCGTTTATAAGTAATACTTAAACATAATCTGAGTCAATCTGTAACAGGAGAACTCACATAATTTGAAGTTGCCTTAAATATACTGTAACTGTATAAGAATTAGTTGTAGTTATGTTACTTAACTCCAAACTTCAACGAGTAAAAAACAGTGTTGTAATGTAACAAAGTACAAAATACTTTGTTACTGTACTTAAGTACAAAATTCACGTATCTGTATTTTACTTTGTTATTTATATTTCTAGCAACTTTTGCTATTACTCCACTGCATTTCCTCTAGCTGTCTTTGGTACTCGTTACTACCAAATAAAATCAGAAGAAGAAGAGTTGCTATTATGGTCTGTATTTATATAGAGCTTTACACCCATTCACACGCTGCAACATGGGGGTTAAGTGTCTTTCCTCAAGGACACATATAGACAAGCAGAGGTGGGAATTTAACCCACAACCTTCAGTTGAAAGACAACTCACCCTACCACTGAGCCACCATGGCTCAATCCTAACTCATTTAAAAAAAAAAAAAAAAAAACAAGAAACTTTTACTTCTAAAACTTAAGTACATTTTATATCACTTTTTGATACTTAAGTGCCGTAAATGTCACAAACTTTAAGACTTTTACTTAAGTAATATTATAAAAAAAAGTGACTTCAACTTCATTTTCTGGTAAGAAGATCCTTTAAGATACTTTATACAAAAAAAAAATTAATTTCTTTACATTTGTGTCTGTTTATAATATAAAACCAGGGAGTAGAAGATATTTCTTTTCACCGTTTTTCACTCCACAAAGCGCAGCAAATAAAAACGTCAACACTGCGTCCACTCAGACTTGTCCGTGTCCATTATCTCGGACGCGGGACTGGTCCAAAGTGACCATTAAGTGCTCCCCGGTGGCCCTTAATACAAAAATCCCTGAGATTTTAAAGGGCCAAGTGGTTTCACGTGCAAATGTGGACGCTGACATGATCTACAGCCGAGGATGAATATGGAACATGTTTGATTTATTCTTCTGATTCAGTCCGGCAGCTGCAGCCGCACTTATTTACTGTGTCCTTTTTCCTGTCCTGTCAGAGTAATGCGGTGGCTGTTTGTGTGTGTGTGTGTGTGTGTGTGTGTGTGTGTGTTGCATGCTTCTGTATTCCCCAAAGACTTGGCCGTCGACTTCTGCTGCTGCTGCTGTTTCTCCTTATAAGGACGTCTGCTTGTGGAAGGAGGGATGGTGAAAAAGGAGGGAGAGAAAGAGAGAGCGAGAGGAGGAGGAGGAAAAATAGAATCCAGAGGTGGAGGTGGGACAGGTGGAGGGAGATGGGAGCCATGAAACGAAGGAGAGGGAAAAAAGTTTTTTTTGGAGGAGGAAGAGCAGAGAGGGAGAGGTTAATGAAGGAGGGATGGAGGCATTTGCCAAATGTAAGAGAGGAAAATAATATGTACAAGATGTAGGGAGAAAAGAAAGAGGACGTGCATGGAATGAAAGAGAGAAGGAGAAGATTAACAGTGTGGATGGAGAATTAAAAAGAAGGGATGTACTGTGTGCAGGAAGGAAGAAAGGAGAAGAAAAAGCGATCGAATTAAAGTGCACAGGAAGAAACATGTGGGGATGAAAAAGAGAGAGAAGGAGAATAAGAAAGTGAAGAAGAGTATAATAAAAGAAGAGAAAGATGAAGTTAACACAGGTAACAGCACGTTGTACTCCATTAAAAACCAACACGTGTTTATTTGCAGCCAGAAACTCGTTTCATTTCAATTTATCTGGAACAATGTGTGTCTTTCTGTGGCTAAATATGAAAATCTGAGGTGAAGATTAAAGTTTTAGGGCCTTTGTCGCCTGATATCTAGTTTCTTAGAGCAAAAAAGGTGTCAATTTACACAAAGAGGTCACAATAATGATCGGTCAAAGTTGATAATAAAAGGAAAAAGCATAGAAAAATCAGCAATCTCTATGAAAAAAGCACCACCATCTTGAGTGATTAGCAGCACAAATAGTGACATCAGGTGTAAAACAGGTGAGATACGACAGGTTTAGACGACATTTTGTGACCGTGTGAAGCCATTTTCCAGTCGTGAGCCCATGACAAAAAACACCAGTGGGGGCAAAGCAACAATTAGCTAAGGCGTGTGGCCAAGAACAGCTAATTACAACAGTCCACAGTAATGACCGCTCATAAGGGAAGACCATTAAAGGTCCAGCATGTAACACTGTGGAGGATGTGCTGACAGAAACTCAATTTAATATGTGTTTAAAATAATATAGTTGTTTTTTATTGTAGCCTTAGAATAAACCCTGTATTCAGACAAGGGCCTTGCTTTACAGAGGCGGCCATTTTGTTTCTACTGAAGCCCAAATTTCAAATCAGTGGAAACTTCTTATGTAAACAAAGAAGAAGAAGAACATCCTGGTTATTCTGGCATGTGAGGGCCACCGTAGTTCCCTGATGCACTTTTAAAAAAAAGAAGAAGGTTGAAGTGAGTTGTGATCTACACTCTCACCAGTAGATGTCACTAAATCTTAAACACTGGACCTTTAAATTACATGATGGGGCGACTGCACTGGATGTACAAAGGCTGCAAAAACCCCTTAAGCAGATTTCCTTTAATTCCCCAAGGTCTCCAAGTTTTCTAAAGTTTTTAAAAAAATGTGAAAATTCAGTTTGAAAAGAAGTTAGTGATTGGGTAATAAAGTGGGTAATAAAAAAACGAAACAGAGAAGTTACAGAAGCAAAAAATAAAACCTTTTCAAATATAACAAATGACTCATCTGTTTCCCCTTTTCCTCTGCTTCTGCTTTCGTTTTTCTCCTCTTCTTTATGTCCCTCTCTTCTCACCCGCCGCCCACGATCACCACCTTTTTGCCACCTCTCCTCTCCTCTCTTCTCCCCTCCTCCCTCCTTCTCTCTCTCTCTCTCAGCTGCTCCTCCCAGCTGTTTAATCACACATGGCTCATGCCTTAAAAAAGAGAGGGAAGGGAGGGAGGGAGGGAAGGAAGGAGGGGACAAATGGGAGGAGAGACAGGGAGCGAAAAAGAAAGAGTGGGTGATAGAGGCACACAGAGAGAGAGAGAAATGCAAGCAGTGAGTGGAGTGTGAGGCACATGAGCCAGTGAATGAGAGAACTGAGCGTCCACTGTGTCCTCACTCTGGTTGGATTACTGAGGACGAACCTTCATCTGGATCCTCGTCCTCTTCTCCTCCTTCTTCTCTTCCCTCCCTCCTGAACACGTTCTCCCCGTCTCGGTCTCTCACTGAGGGACTCCCAGCTCGCTTGTTTCCCCACATCTCACCTCTTGTTCTCTCCTTTCACCCCCCTCTCCCCTGCTCCCCCCCCCTCCCCCCCCTCAGGATGTCGTGTGAGGAGGCTCAGCTCCATAAAGAGAGGCTGCAGGCCTTGGCGGTAAGTCCAAGTGTTTTTTTTGTTTTAAAGTCTGATGTGACCTTCTGTCTGACTGTCTGTCTGACTGTCTGTCTGTCTGTCTGTCTGTCTGTCTGTCTGTTCTGTCAGCTGACGTTCTGTCACTGTCATCCACATCTCGGCTTGACCTCATCGCTCTCCGTCATTCGCGCAGCTTAATATCTCACCCAGAACTTCCACATTGCTTTGGGGGGGGGGGGAGTTTCTGCATCTGTTTTTGTCTCTTTGCTCCAAAAACCAAAGTTCACGTTTGCTTTTTTTTTTGTTTGTTTTTTTGGTAAATTGATTTAATGTGACGTAAACAGCTCAGCTCAGCTCAGCTTCACAGTGACCCCTGACCTGAAAGCCTCACATATGAAAGAGCAGTGGTCTGACTCAGTCAGTACATATACATAATGTTAGAAAATGTTTAGTTAGTACGACTAATACAGGGTTTCTATAATACATGTAATACACAGTAGGTGCTTGAAAGCCTTGAAAATGCTTAAAGGTTGGGATTAAGTGCTTAAAAATGCTTGAAATACCGTTTCTATTTCTTTACAAAAACCTATTATTGGCTGAATAATTTGCTTATTAGATGGAGGAATAAATAAATACTTGAACATGAGCCTGGATCTCGCTTGTGTGTGTGACAGTGACTATTATAAAACCAGATTTTTTTGCTATTTATAGCAACGTTCCATCTCTTTGAATGTGACAAAAACAGTGAAATAATCACAAAAACATAAAAAATAACCTTAAAAGTGCTTGAATTTCACCTTGGAAAAGGTGTATCAACCATGATGTTAATACAACTGGAATTGTAGTGCCTTGATAATGTGAATGTGAGACAAACTACCACTGTGTGGATAACTTTAACTTGCAGCTACTTCCTGTTACTGCTACTGATTTACAACAAAAAAGAAGAAGAAGAAACGCTTACGCTAACCCCTAACATGTATTCATATCATATGGAAAAACTACTTTAAGTAAAACCAACATAATTTAATTTAAAATCCCTAAAAACTGCTGCAAACTGTTTTGACAGGAAGTAGCCTGTTAGGTACAGGAAGTAGCCACTTGAATCGGGTTTTGTTGTTATATTTGAAGAAAATGAAGAAGACAACAGTGAGAAAAACATAGTGAAATAAAGACAGGTAGGTTTTAGCTCAAAGAAAACAATAACTTATTATACCCTGGATGGTAGGAGAACGTCTGAATAGCATAACCTGCTAGCTAGCTAAACCAGAAACCACCTCCTGCTGTTGTGGAGGCAGAAAAGAGTCACTTAATAAATGAATATCCTGCTAGTGCTTGTACAGTGGGCCAAGACGGAAGGTAATTCAAATTAAACAGCTTAGTTTGAGCTACAACTGTCTAATGTCGAGTGTTTCATTAGGTTGTCATTAACTTTAGCTGCTTTGGTGGGAGGCTAAATGCTAACCGAGGTTCTTTAATTGCTGTTCACGTCAGCTTTCTTCTTTCATGACTTTTTTATTCAAAGGAAAAGTAAAGTTGGTGGAAAATCTCTTCCATTTTTTACCCTTTCTGACCACATTTTCTTCTTAAAATTAGCTTCTTTGTGTTTGTTTGTTTGTGTTTCGATGCACAACCTTATTGTGTCTCGGTTCAGGCATCTGTTGAAATGTTTTTTGCTCGGCGCTGATAGAGACTTCAGAGCAACAGTGAGACCAGGGTTCACTGCCTGAGACTAAATTTGGCGCCAGCGAGGAACCACAGCATACCAAACACACACACTCAAGGTCCGACACACACACACACACACACACAAGTGGAGGGAACAGCAGCAGCAGCAGCGGCAGCAGCAGCAGATGGAGAAACTATTTTGGCCACGTTAAAACATGGCAGCCATACCAACCAGTCAGGCACTTAAGTAAAGAAGGAGAGAGTGGAAAGTTCTCATGGTTCAAAGTCTCTTGCATCATCGTTTGTTCGTTAATTGGCTTAAACATCTGTTAGAAACACTGATGAAGCTTCATGTTTTGAAGTTGTGGTACATACGGTGTATAAATATGAAGGCAGCTTTCCAGTTTTTAAGAGTCAAGCTCAGGAAGTCGGATGGAAGTTTGTTACCAGGGGAAAAAAAAAATCCACAGGTTGCAAAAAAAAAGAACTCTATGGGAAAATGAGTCCATGTCTCACTTGAGTCCCAACATCTGTAAACATTTCCATGAAGTTACTGATCTAAATCACTGGTTTCAGCTCTCGTCCAAGAGAACATGATTTCAAATTTTCGGAAGTCGTGTTCCCATTTAGAGGAAAACGGATGTAGTGTACTGTATAAGCGGACACCGGTGTGATTGACAGCTGGTTTCGGCCTGGTTGCAGGTGACATATGTGAGTTTCTGGTGGTTTTCGTTGACTACGCCAATCAATTAATCGATTAATCGTTGCAGACCTGCTCAGAATGAAAGTACTTTAGACAAGGGCCATGCTTTTTGTGACGCCATGTTTCTACGGCAGCCGAAACAGCCAAAAATGGTCCAGAACGTGCTTTTCTCATATAATGAAGGCCACTAAAGTCCACTTGGGAAACTGATGATTGAGCAGTTCTCACTCAGGCCAGTAGTCCACATGAATTCTCACACATTGGACCTTTAAACGTCTGTGGGTTTCTACGCCAAGAAAAACTGCTGGCAGCCGCCATCAACGCTTTCGCCAAACGCCACAAAGGGCGCTGTGTGTAATCCAAGCTCCATTCTGGTACGACTCTGACACAACAATAAGGTCAAGCGTTAGACACGTAGTACAGCGTTTATGTCTCCTTGTTTCGTCCAAACGAGCATCTGTCTCGCGTCAGCCGAGTGTGTGCACTCTATATCAAAGACAATAATAGGAGCACTAATAGCTTTCAAGCCCTTGTTAAACAGAGAGAAGGGCCTACAATTACGCTAATAGTAATAACAACTGTGTGAGACAGCTCAGCACCCTGTCTCACACACACACACAGTGTAAATACAGACGCTGGAGAAAGTTTCCCAGAGCACGTCTGAGGCGAGCGGAGAGGACTTTGTAGCCAACGTCATCAGACCCTTAATTAAAAGAAAGCATTTTCAATCTGGTGGTGGTTAGAGCTGCGCGATGAGTCACCGAATAATCAAAATAAAGTGAAAATAAAAGACAATGCAGTTGCTTGATGAAGATGAAATGTTTGACAGCAGCAGCAGCGGAGCAGAGGACAGATTCCAGAAAAATGTCAAAGCTAAGAATATTTTTTCAAGGAAAATGACAATTAACGCGCATTAATGATCAGTCATGAATCATACGTCAAACACAATATCCGTCAAAATAACAGCAATATGACTTTTTTTGACAGTGAAGTCTTAGAATCTGTGTTTTTGAATGAGAAAATCACAAAGAGTAACTCGTGAAGGAACCTTTAAACATCAGTAGGAGACAAAAAAATGGGGATATGAACAGTTTCTTCGTGTACCTGAGTCACTCGGTCTGACGTCGTCAGTTCCCCGCAGTGAAATTCCTGCTGAGCGATGATGAAATCATCCCTGCTGCTGAGTCAGGCTGCGCAATCAATCACTTTTCAAATAAAAAAAGAAATTGCAATTTCAAACAAAGCAATCAGCAATTCCTCAATGTTTGACCGTTCTGTCATCAAAGCAATTTGTAAATTAACAAAGATTCAACACAAACATGTTCATATCTTTATGTTCTCATTCATGTTTCATGTCATGTGACTCATCTCTTCCTGAGATTGTAAAACACCATTTTATCATTCATCTTTTGCTAAAACACCAAAACAGACAAATAAGACAAATAAGACGTACGAATTATCAAATAGCATTACATAGCACTATTGTCTACATGTTTATTTTATCCTTATTTAGTGTCATTTTGAACAATTATACACGAAACAACAAAGTGAGACAAAAAGAATCACGACAGATATCACGTAGTTACGGCTTTAACAGAGATGCAACGTTCATGTTCATCATCGTCTCCTGTTTATTACGATACAAATGAACAAATGTGCATCGCTGATTGATTCGTTACCAGTATCGTATCATTGCTCTCGGCGCCGATCGTCTGATACGATAAAAAGGTCAGGAGAGTTTACTCTGATTACTGCTGATTAACACACACACACACACACACACACAGAGTCTGATAGTGATTAGTGCTCGTCAGCTGCCAGCGCTGCAGCTCCACGTCCAACTAATTGGTCAGATTAGGTGAAGTTGTGAGGTCATGTTGCTGTAATTGCTGTATTATTAACATATAATTACAGCAGTTAGTTGGAGCAAAGGCTGCTGAGGGTTTTCCCCCAAAAAACTGATTATGTGTGTGTGTGTGTGTGTATTTTTATGTGTGTTCACCAAAGCTCTGCTCGTGGTTTTAGGATCAGCCAATGAATGAATGAATGAATGAATGAGTGAATGAATGGTGAGTGCGTCACCTTTGTAGTGAGCTGTTGCCTGTGTGGCCTTCTCACCACAAAATACATATGTGTGTGTGTGTGTGTGTGTGCGCTCATTCACTCACTTCTGTGTAGTGTCTGTGATATGTTTACACAGATGACCTCAGCTCTTTGGACTCTTCTCTGCAACCCCCAACACACACACACACACACACACACACACACAGACCACAGATTGTCAAGTCTAAAGCGAATTAGGAAGTGATACTTGAGGATTGAAATTATGGTGATGACTGTGTGTGTGTGTGTGGTATTGTTTATGTTGTGGGGACCTAAGTCTTGTCTTCCCTATGGGGACAAAAATCAAGTTCCTGTAACGTAAATGACTACATTTCAAGGTAAAGGTTAGGATTAGTAGTCATTATGGTAAAGATCAGAGTAAGTCTCTCCAGGAAATGAATGGAAGTGGATGTAATGTCCTCTGAAGTCATGGAAACCAGTGAGACTGAGAACTAGGAGCTATAGTGGCTGTTTGATTTTTGAAGCCCTTTAGCGAGCTACGTGGAAGGAGCTACTGGGAGCCACGTGTTGGAGAACCTCGTATGAGAGTTTTTTACGTTAATCCTTTGTTTGAAGAGTTACCAGTCTGACTCTTTTTGAGCTGGTCAGAAATATAGCAGCTGAATTCTGAACCATTTAATATATGTTGTATACTGGTGACGGTGGGTTTTAACAGACCCATATACAAAGAGTCAGATTAATCTAATCTGGAGGAGATGATTGACATTTTTAGTCTTTTGAATGCTAATTTGCCTCTGATTCAGCTGATTCTGACTCGTTTAGATCTCTGTGAAGTAGTCTGTGTCATGTCAGGGTCGTCCTGGAGGCTGGACAGAGGTGAAGGTGTGATTCTTGGCACAATATGCTGAGATTTGTGACTGTGTGGGGTTAGGATTAGCTTGAGATGAGATTAGGTAAAACAAGATAAGCTTGAGGTAAGATAAAACAAGATAAGCTTGAGATAAGATATGGTAAAACATGATAAGCTGGAGATAAGATAAGGTTTACCTTATCTCCAGTTTATCATGATAAACTGGAGATAAGATAAACTGAGACAAGATAAGGTAAAACATGATAAGCTTGAGATAAAATAAACTGAGATAAGATAAGGTAAAACATGATAAGCTTGAGATAACATAAGGTAAAACATGATAAACTTGAGATAACATCAACTGATATAAGATAAGGTAAAACATGATAAGCTTGAGATAAGATAAGGTAAAACATGATAAGCTTGAGATAACATCAACTGAGATAAGATAAGGTTAAACATGATAAGCTTGAGATAAGATAAGATACAACATGATAAGCTTGAGATAAGCTAAGGTAAAACATGATAAGCTTGAGATAAGCTAAGATAAAACATGATAAGCTTGAGATAACATAAACTGAGATAAGATAAGGTAAAACAAGATAAGCTTGAGATAAGCTAAGGTAAAACATGATAAGCTTGAGATAACATAAGGTAAAACATGATAAACTTGAGATAACATCAACTGATATAAGATAAGGTAAAACATGATAAGCTTGAGATAAGATAAGGTAAAACATGATAAGCTTGAGATAACATCAACTGAGATAAGATAAGGTAAAACATGATAAGCTTGAGATAAGCTAAGGTAAAACATGATAAACTTGAGATAACATAAACTGAGATAAGATAAGGTAGAACAAGATAAGCTTGAGATAAGATAAGCTAACCTGAACTTTCTTGATCCACATAAAGGGAATTCCAATGTAAATGGTAAAATGTAATAAAGATAATCCCCGTCACCAAATGAGTTAACAGACTGAGTTAATATCAGTAAACAGTGTTGTGGGCGGAGCCTGAGTCTCATTGTCTCTGTCGTAAACATGAGTGACACATGATATCAGATGCGTCTGCAGCTCTGCAGTAAAAACAAAGTGGTTAAACGGCATCAGAATAATCCCCCCTGGATTCAGGTTACAAATAATAACCCGTGGTTTGACTTCACGCACAGAATATCTGAGATTTTTCCAGCGCTTTCAGCAGAATCACGTCCACATCATGAGGATCACATTATACTAACAATTCTCACATTTAAAAATAAAAAGGAAAGAAGCGGCTCCCACTTTTAAACTCAATCATTTGTTACAGATTAACCTTTGACTTTCTGTCATTTGCTTCAATCTGCAGCTCATTTTATTTTGAGCCAGAGTGATTTTTATCCCTGTCATATATTATTTTTGTAAATGAATACCATATTAACGTGGTAAACGTTTAATAATGTGGTAAACCACATTCAAATTGATCCCAGTGTCTCTGGACATTGAGGTTTTACAATCAACTGCTATAGAAATCCATCAAAAACAGTAATTTTCGACATTTTAAATGTACCTTATTATACAATAATGCATGTTTATCATACAGTCCACATTTGCTTGTGTCTTTGTGAACAGCAGACAGTATTTTAGCCCATTTCCTGTTCATACCAGCTATTTACAGAGGCATAGATGGAAAAATGTGACGTATAGATTGTGATTTAAAGTCAACATTATGTCACACTAAGTCAGTAAAGGGCTTAATATGTGACAGCGACATCATTTTCCATAATTTTTACGAGTTTTCTTATAGTTTTTATTATAGAGTGTGTGTTACTTTAGTTAATCTATAATGTAACCTATTTTACAGATTATTGTTTTTCAATCTGTACATACCACCATATATTTATACTGCTTGTTTTTCACCGACTTATTCTTGTATATAATCTAAAATATCTATACGGCGTCTATATTGTGTGACTTGTAATGACAATGAAGATGAATCTAATCTTATCTTATCTATTACAATAGTAAATAAGGAAGTAATAACATGGTAAATGTAGTTCATTTTTAACCCAATAAAATAAGGTCAACATAAAGAAAGGAAAGAAGGGAAATTAAATAAAATCTGAGTATAAAATTAAAGGTGCAGTGTGTAAGAATAAGATACCGAATACAGCAGATCGTGAAAAATGACTCACTCCTACTTTTCCTACCAAACCCTAAAGAACGTCATAAACGGCCAAAGACTTTTATTTTGAAGTGATGCTACACTTATACAAACCTGCTTAAGGGAAATATATCAAATGTCTGCCATTAAAGCCTGAATGTTACACACACTGGTAATTCACCAATCAGGGATTATTCCTGTGGTAATATACGTGCCTCAGTTTCAGTGCACGTTAATATCCGAGCGTCCCTGTCCTCGTACGTGATTGTTCCGCTCTGAGACATTTGGCAACGTGGGTGTCAACCAGCAACAGGCAGAGCAGACTGGATGCTGGAGTAGCAGCAGCCGTGGACGGAGGTTCGGTTTATGGACTGTAGCGGTTTTGGGTGGTGCTGGGAGGGGGGGGGGGAGTCATTCTGAAGGAGGAGGAAGGCGGGGGTGTGTGTGGTTTGTTGGGTAGTAGGGGGTCTGGGGGACGCCAGGCTTTACATGCCGTCTAAAATTAGCAGCAGCTGTCTTGGACCTACTGGACATTCTGGTGTGTGTTTGCAGGGGTGTGTGTGGGTCTGTGTGTGTGTGACGGCTTACACATGCTTCCGTGTGTAAGTGGAGTTGACGGAGACCCAAGACGGGAGAGGTCGCAACGCAGCTCCAGTGGTAGAAATTATTTTGAGCTTAACTGGACGGGAAACAATGCAGCGAGCGACAGAACAGAGAAATAAAGAAATACTTAAGAGGCCGCGTAAGGTCATTTTTGCAGCTTTAGCTCTGGATGCAGGCGACATGTCACATGGTTGTTGCTTATTTTCAGTATTGTATTGCATTCCCCAAAACTCAAAATGACGACATCCTTTGTTACTCTCAGAAACCAGAACATATTCACATTCAAGAAGCTTAAAATCCCAGAATGTTTCCTATTTGAACAAGAAAAACCACATTTGGTGATTAGTTTGTAGATGAAAGTGTAGAAAATGTCCTGTTTTGTTCCCGTGCATATGCAGAGACAGTGATGAGTATAGTCGCCACCTGCTGCTATCGCATGACAACGGTACGCGAGACATGTCAGCGATGTGCCGATGCTGCATTTGTGCTGACACAAGCTCCGCCGCCGTCACCACCGCGACAGGAGTTACCAGGTTAGCACCTCAGTGCAAACGAGCTCCAATAAATTAGCATTGTCTCAGGAGAGCCGCGCTTTAAACTGTCAGAGTCCAGTCTAACGTGGACTGGGTTCAGTCTGGTGCTGATCACAACCAGACAACTGGAAAATGGAATAAAGGAAAAGGTTAAGTGTTCGTGGTGAAGCCTAGAAATAAGATAAGACAAGATAAGCTTGAGATGAGATTAGCTAAAATAAGGTAAAACGTTATACACATGCTTGAGAAAAGATAGGATCAAATAAAACATGATGACCTTGAGATAAGATAAGACAAGCTTGAGGTAAGATAAGATAAAACAAGACAAGATTGAGGTAAGATAATGTAAAACAACATAAACCTGAGATGAGATAATCTGAGATAAGATAAAACAAGGTAAGCTTGAGATAAAATAAGATAAAACAAGACAAGCTTGAGGTAAGAGAAAACAAGTTAAGTTGAGATAAGATAAAACAAGTTAAGCTTAAGATAAGACAAAACAAGGTAAGCTTGAGATAAGATAAGGTAAAACAAGGTGAGCTTAAGCTAAGATAAAACAAGGTAAGCTTGAGATAAAATAAGATAAAACAAGACAAGCTTGAGGTAAGAGAAAACAAGTTAAGCTTAAGATAAGACAAAACAAGGTAAGCTTGAGATAAGATAAGATAAAACAAGGTGAGCTTAAGCTAAGATAAAACAAGTTAAGCTTGAGATAAGATAAGAGAGAACAAGGTAATCTTGAGATAAGCTAAGAAAGGATAATCTTATTTAAGATTACTAAACTAAGCTAACTAAATGAAATTCAAAATGAAACAGTAAAATGTAATAAAGATTAAAAAAAGTACACAAATAAGAACAGAAACAAAGAGAAAACAAAATGTACTGAACAATAAATAAGATAAATTATGATAGAAACATTACAACAATAATACACAATGTATATAATACAAACAATAAAGAGGAAACTAATGCTGTTAAATGTGTCAACATGACTGTGTTATTAACATGTGTTATTATTGAGAATATACTCAAGATAGTGATAATTGACCTGTAGTTAGTGAACACCAGTTATTTTAAAAACTACATTTAACTATAAGCGACAACCTGAAAACAGAATAAACAGAATTGTGCTGCAGAGATGTGGATGTTGACGTCTCAGAGATCTTTTCCACGGCCGCAGAGTCAAAGCCGTGACATTTGCAGCGTCAGGAACCGCTTCAGTCTCGGTCTGTTCTCTCAGCGTTCAGGTATGACTGCTCCCCGACAGGAAGACGATCTGCTGGGCAGGGACATGTCTCCGCTGGGTGTGTCGACATGTGCAGAATGTGACCCGCGTGCTCCTCGGCACCACTTCTGTCCACGCTCATCGTCAGCATCAACACAGGAACCCGCAGATCTGACATCACATCACTCATATGTTATTATACTGAGTGTGTGTCTGGGTTGTGCGGGGTGAAGTTTGTGTATGTGTGTATGTGTGTGTGTGTGTGTGTGTGTTCTCCTTTTATGGCATAAACCTTGTCCACATGGAGACCAACACCTGATTCTAATGAGGAAGGAACTGGTTAAGTTTAAGGCTAAGATTTGTGGTTAGTTTCGGATTAACTGGTTATGGTTCAGGTTAGGGACTTTGTTTGGACCTGAGTGTCCTGAGAAGAACCATAGAAAGATATAAAATAGTGGATGTTGTTTTCCGGTTTCCTCCTGAAACCAACCAGGAAATCAGGATATATAGAATAGCCTCTGGGGGGCGACTCCACTGGTTGCCAAATGAACTTTGTATGAATGGCAGTCTGTGGGTAAATGAGCTTAAAGCAGAACTCCGCAGAACTTTTACCCCGAATTAACATCTTCAGAGTCACTGTGATGGTTGTGGAGATCGGGGCGCTGTCTCCACTGCCCCCTACTGTTTGTGGGTCGGTGAAGGTTCTCAGTCATGCAGGTCAGGTAGTCTTCTTCAGGAGTTAGCTGTGGGGGGGGGCGACTGGACTTGCTCGAGTTCAGTTGAATACGTTTCACCTCTCATCCAAGAGTCTTCTTCAGCTCTGACGATCTAGTGGGAAGAACCCTCGACTGTTTGTTAGCGGAAAAAGACGCCGACCCTGAGTCCTCAGAATCTCGCAAAGTCTCGGGTCTAAACACACACACAAACACTTAGCCAGGTACCAGCTATAAGATCAAGGCAGTGAAAGTGTTGTAGACATTCATCAAGACAGAGCCGGAGTAAAAGAAACAGAAGAGGTAGACAATGGTTGGATGGATATTTTCGGTGGTGTAAAAATCACGTACTCCGTAACTGTAGGGGGAAAAACCAGACCAGACTTGCAAAGTTCTGCTTTAATAGTCTCAATCACTGTAGGTTCAGGTCGTCTTCAACAGATCACGATGATGTAGATTGATTTGTAAATAATGATCTGGTTCAGGGCCACGCGGTTGGCGTCGTGGTTGGCACCGGTGGTTCGCGACCCGGTCGGAACAAGAGTCTTTCTGGTTCTCTGGTTTCCTCCCACAGTCCAAAAAACATGCAATATGGGGATTAGGTCAATTGGACACTCTGAATTGACCGTGAGTGTGAGCGTGGATTTTGTGTGTGTCCCTGTGATGGACCGGCGAACTATCGCCCTCTGTCACCTGAGACTGGCACTGCGACCCTCATGTGGAGGACAAAGTGGTAGAAGGTGGACGGATGTCCAAGTGTGATATCTGTCAGTCTGTAGCATGTGTCCACAAAGACAAATCGCTCATCAAGTGAAGATGCTCGTGGGCGACATCACGTCTTGGTCTTCACGCACCACCTCTTCTTCTTCTTCTTCTTCTCATAAGTTTTCCTTTATTCTTGTCGCTCTAAAAATAAACCCATCAAACCAGAACCTGTCCACTAACTCTAGGATGTTTTGTTCCAGAAGCAGAAATCATGATTATTTATCTGTCACTGCATGAGATGAAGCCTGAGTCATCCAGAGGTGTTTACAAAGACAGGGGACACACGGCTGTGAGGGTTTTGTCCCTGATGAGACAAAAGGCTGGAGACAAGCACGTTACAGATAATCACATCCAGTATTTGGTTGTATAGTGTGGAGCTATCGCTGTGACGGCGAGCTGATGATGTGTTGTTGAGACTGAGGAGGAACTCAGGAGTATTTATGGTGATTGACGTCAGGTGTGGAGGATCAGGGCTGAGGAGACCCAGCTGAGCCATGACAGATTCACACTGAAATGTGAAATGAGATGTCTTGTGTGTTGTTAATATGCACTAGAAAACATAGTTACGCATTTTAATTCCAGGAAAAATGTCCAATATTGTGTTTTTATTAAAAATACATGTATTAACTTATAAAAACCTTATCTCTATATTCAGTTTTTTCTCTTTTTGAGTGAATTCTGCTCGATGTAAACCTCACTTTTATCACTTTTCTGTCCCGTCTTTCATTCGTCTGTCCGTTGTTTGTCCTCCCTCCGCTGTTGAAGACTTTCTGAGGGCTGAGAACTTTATGTAAATCTTAAACACCGGAAACCACCAGAATCTCAAGTTTTCTGGTAATGAAAATACCACAGGAGAAAAAAAAAAAAAGAAAGTTCACCGTGCTGAACTCAAGTTTGTAGGAGCTACGCGATGATCGGACTCGGTCTCTGCTGCCAAAGTCTTTAACCCTGTGGTATGAGAGGTCACTGCACTCTGTCAAATCCATGTAACAACAGTGTCAAAGTCTTTTTTTTAAATACTAGAAACTAGACTGTGTGTGAGTGTCCATTTATTCCAACAATAGTGGGGAAAGAGAGGTTTTTCAACTTTCGACGAGCAGAAGAAGCCAAGTGGGGCCAAACGCTCCACTGAGTCAGTGGAGTGTGGGAAGTCGTGAGTGTGTCACCAGGAATGTCAACATATTTTCCTGAGGGGGAGGACGTGTTCACATGAGTGTAATACAGTGAACTTACAGTCATTTCAGCTCATAGTCTCAGGTTTTAATTTGGTTTTCACAGACATTTGAGTGACTCCTGTGTGTGGAAAATCCCTGATTTTTCCTTTTTAATGGACGATTGTGACAAGCTACCATATTCCAACCAGAGCTGTTTGGTCCACTTTAAACGGACCAGAGTTTAGTTAGTTTCCTCGTATCTTTGGCTTACTACTGGACAGCTTCTTGTGAAAAACCAGTTTGGTGTTGCTCTGTTGTCCTGGCAATCCATGAGACGGGTTTTCTTCTTCCTCATGCTTTTTTTTGGTCCTGGTCAGTGCTCGTTTCGGGGAACACCGCCCCCAAATGAGCAGCTGTTGTAATTGCAACTTGGGTTTTTTTCAAAAAAAAAAAAAGCTCAGATTTTTTCACAATCAGAGCTGTTTAAAGTTCACTTTAAACGGACCAAACGAGCTTGTTTTCTCAGATAGTCCACAGTCCGCTTCGTTTGGGCAGGGTCTGAAAGCTCATTCGATCTCTGGTGAGGACCAAACAAGCGAACTCTGGTCCGCCTGAAAAAATGGGTCTTGGGTTCGCTTGCAAGTGAACCCTGGTGTGGTGACGATCCAGTGAACCAAAGACAAGAAGTGGGAATAGTTCGCTGAAAAACAGAAACCCCCAAGACTGCATGAATTTGGTGTTGGCCAATGGACGAGCCAGGTTTTCTTCCTCATGCTATTTTAAGTCCTGTTCAGTGATTGCGGCAAATGCACCAGGGTTCGATTTAACAGCAGTAAATCAGGCTGGCGTGAACACACCCTTTGAATGTGACTTAGAATTTCCGTCCCTGATGGCATCCATGTTACCAACGTGTTCCATATCTCCTTCATGGGAACTCTGTGCTGAAAAGGTCCAGAAAACCCAGAAACTTCAAAGTCAAATGATTCACAGCGAGTCAGGGCACAAACCTTCAACCCGGACGCCACATCATTCCTGAACGTTGGTGAACATGCTGTTGCTTTTATGAATGTGTCAGTGATTCACATCTAAGAATCTGAACCCCCGGTTTGAAGAATCCAGACTCAGGATTTGTTTGGCACCATGTTCGCATCCCAAAGTTCAGATGCTTCACCTGTGAGCAGGCTCCAATCACACTTTGACCACTTTGACATTGTTTATAGACTGTTTTCCTCATCGTTTATTCAAACCATTGAGTAAAAACTGTCCATATTAACCCTGAAACTCTACGGAAACTAAACTTTTTGAGTTTTTACGTTAACTGAAGAAGCTACACATTGATTCCCCGTCACACTTTGAAGGGAAGGATGAGGTGACGGATATTCAGCTGCAACTTCACCAACAACAAGTCTTACACACTGTACCTTTAAAGCAGAAGCAGAAAAGCCTGTTCTGTTCTATTTTATTTCTAGAAGCTGATAAAAAGAAACCAAATGGCAACCAGACAGTGAGTGTTTGATGTGAGGATGTGGAACTTCTGTGTGTGTGTGTGTGTGTTTGTGTTCAGTCAAGGCCTCGTCAGGGCAGAACACACACCAACTTATCTGTGTGTGTGTGTGTACAAGTGAGATTTTTGTGCCACTAAGTGTATTTACCTTTGTGTGTGTGTGTGTGTGTGTGTGTTTAAGCCATTCCTGGACCACATGTTCTCAACATTCCCTGACATCTGGTGACCAAACCTGTGCGACTGTGTGACTGTGTACTTCACAGACGATGAGAACCGCTGCTGCTGTGAAGGTTGAATCAGTGTTTGTGTGTGAATGTGTGTGTGATAGAGAGACAGAAAAGTGAGCTCAGACTTTCGGTGCAGCTGTTTTCACAGCCTGTGATTGTTTCGAGTTTGGTGCATACTTGACGTAGTGCTCCAGAAATGACGCCGTCTCTGCCTGCACGTCAGGTTACAGACAGAGTCAGATTCAAAACACCGTGGTGTAAAGTCTGTCTGAAGCAAATCTGACCACAATGAACTGGATTTTCAGTGTTTGAATCCTGAGAACGCACAGACACTCAAACGATCTCAGGGAGGAGATTCCAGGGATTTGGGATCTCACAGAAACCCGCGTGATTTAACGTGACATCAGAATACACAAAGACTTACGAAACATTTACTTTTACTTCATTTTCTAAAGAACACTCATCTGCTATCGCTCAGATAGAACTCGCAAATATGCAGCGTTTTATATCAGCCAGGACTGAAAAAATGACTTTTTTTCATTATTAAAACAAGTTTTCACACTTTTCAGCTTGTTAAATGTGAATATTTTCCGTTTTTTTTGCTCCATGTAACAAAAAAATCATAAAAACGGAGTCATTTTGGTTTGCTGCTCTTGACTCAGCTCTCATTCTCTCCTGCAACAATCCTCACTTCTGCTCTCTTTCCCTCTCACATTAATTCATGCTTTGGGGCTTTTTCCCTTAAGGTTATATATTTAGCAAACAGGAAACGTCCCAGAGTTCTGCTCCCACTGTGAAGCCACAGCCACGTCTCATGCCCTTAAGCCCCACATCAGGTTGTCCTGGGATCTGAGCCTTGTTTATATTCCCTTCTTCTTCTTCTTTTGTTTTTTCTTTTACATTTGTGTGTCCACGTCGTTTGTCCCACACATTAACTGTCACTGCGCCCGCACGCCGGCCTCGTTCATCTCCTCCTCACCTCCACTTTAATCTAAGCTGAGACTTCAAGGCCCCCAATGCTCTCCAGATGGCCTCCATACCCTCATCCCACTCAACCCTCAATAATCCCTGACCTCTGACCCCCTCTTAATACATCACTTCCTTCCTGTGGACACCCGCGGATCATTTGTCTGCCTGTCTGCTCAAATATGAGAGGCTGGCTGTTATATATATATATATATATATATATACTGTACACGGAAGGCGGAGTCGGGATTCGACGATGAGTTTAAGAGAATCCGGGAAAGTTTTTCGGTCAATATCGGCTTTTTATCCACAATACAACTAATATTCATCTTTGGGAAGGTGATGATGTCATAGCCCCTCCCCCCCCTTCTCTCTCTCCACGTCTTCTTCTCCATTGATGGTGTCTTTCTGTGGCAGGGATGAGACTTTAGAGACGTTCTGTGAGTAAAATAATGTGAAAACAAACCAGTGAAATTAAATTGAACCTTGAATCTTTTTTTGTAGGAGAAGCGAAAGCGGCAAACTGAAATTGAAGACAAAAGAAGACAGCTGGATGATCTGGTGCTGCAGCTACAACATCTCAAGGTAGGTTTGGTTGTGTGTGTGAGTGTGTGTGGATTTACATAACTCCAGAATTGGGTGGTGCAGTGGTGCAGTGGTCAGCACTGTCACTTTGAAAGGGTTCTTGGTTTGTGTTCAGCGTGGTTTTTCCTACGAGTACTTTGGTATTTTCCCATGTTCCAGACATGCTGATTTGGGGTCTACATACATACTATTAGTATACTAGAAGTTTTCATTTGAAAACAAGCCTTTACAAATGGAAAATATCTGCATCCAGATGCACAGAATTCATCTGCGTCCGTAATAACACGCTTAAAAACATGCAGAGTATCACATGACGGCTCAGGTTCACTGGACATCTGTGTAACGGTGTAAACAGTAAGACGATGTCGTCGAGTTTCAGAAAGTAGGACCAACAAGAGACAAAGACAAAGACTTATGTTATGAAACCATCGATGAGGTCAAACTGAAAGTCGGCACTGATCAGTAGACACTAGTCAGCAGATTTTTACTCATCACCGTTTCTGCCTCTCCTGACTAAGTCGCAGCTCTGTGGTTTTCACACGAAAGCAACAGTGTTTTCAAAGGTGTCCATTTTTAAGAGTCCTAAAAAGTCAGGGTGTTGGGTCTGTGTACTTGGCAGCCAATGGATTTTTGTTGTGAGAAAATAAATTGGAAAATGAGCAGCAAATAAAGAAAATATCAGGAAACAAAATGACTGGTTTTCTGCTATAAAACCAGTAAATTGGTGTAAAGAGACCGGATTACTGTGCAACAACAAAATAAGCTATGCGAAAAACGTCGAAAAACTGTTGTCCAATCAAGTCATTTTGTTTCCCGATTCCCGATTGATTTGCACATCCAGACAACTGATCATTCTGGCGTTTTTCCCTTTCAGTGATTGTTAAAAATGAGTCATTTCCCAATTTTGGGTTTCATTTTTCTTAAAACGAAGAAAAATGAACGAACGAACATGGACCGTGTTGCGTGTGTGTAATAATGTAATAATAATAGAGTCTAATGTGGATATAGTCTGGGATTTTGTGAATTGGAGATCTTCCATCTTCTACCGCTTTATCCTCCACATGAGGGGGAGCTGTGCCAATCTCATGGTCACACCCTGGACAGATCGCCAGTCCATCACAGGGACACATGTAGACACACGGGGGGGAGAACATGCAAACTCCATGAAGAAAGACCCTTGTTCAGACCGGGTCACGACCCCGGGTCTTCTTGATGCTGACCACTACACCCACCGTGATGTGAGCGGTCACTTTAGGTCTAACCTCCTTCTTTCATGCACGCTGGCCTTTACCTGACCCCGAACTCTGACCTTTGTGGAATCTTATGAATGAAAATGCCATCACAACCGAACCCCAAATAAGTCATTAAAAATAGGTCTGTTAAAACACGTGTAGCCACGTCAACAGTCAGCATCGCTGTGCTAAATAAAAAGCAGTGTGCGGTGACCGAGCGGCCGTTTCCTCTGAGAACCGGCGTGCTCTCTGCTCTCTCTCACGCTGCTTTTATAGACTTTCCATTTCCTGTTGAGCTGTGACACACACAGCCACTCATAGCTCTGACAGAGAAGGTGTGTTTTTCACATACATGTTGAAATTTGACCGTAACATCTCGGGGAGATGAAGCTGTGTGTGAGGTGAACTCTGCGAAGCTCTGAAGTCGCCGCCGTGTTTACGACGGCTCCAGACTCCACATCAACACCTCCCGTGTCTGAGAGACTCGGATCAGGCGGCTCCTTATCAAGGCTCTGAGCTCCAGATTCCATTTCGATTCCACTCGGAGGTAATGGCCATTAAATGGGACTGTGTGACCAGACGCTGATTACATCTCCACGTCAAGCCTGACGGTGTCAAGAAAACACAACAGAGTGGATTTTCTCAGATAAAAGTTTCATATTATGTGAGCAGCTTGGCTGCAAACGCAGACTCTGTCATGGTTAGTGTTTAAATAAAGTCAAAATAAAATAGCTGATACTGCAGGTTACATCATTTCCTGTGCGTCCATCTGGGAGATTCCAAGTGGGATCATCTTCCCCACCACAAACTCCCTGATCCCACTGTGGAATCCTCACTCTATACGTCGGACTTCCTGTCATCACTTTCAGTTATCTGTCCATCAATCAAAAGCACATTTGTGTGTATGAAAATATCGTGTGTCAGCACACGACCTTTAAAATGACATAAAAGAACAGGCTGTGTGTGAGTGTGATGTCATATGTGTTTTTATTCATCATATAAAAAGGACCCAAGTAGAGCTGCGACTAATGATTATTTTCACGAGTAATCGTTTAGTTAATAAAATGTCAGAAAATCGATCAGTGTTTGTCAAACCTGGAAATGAGGACGTCCTCGAATGTCTTGTTTTTGTCCACAAACCAAAATGATTCACTTTGAATGTTTTCTTTGTTCTACGCAGCAAAGAAACGAAGAAAATATTCACATTTAAGAAGCTGAAACAATCAGAAATCTTGTTTTGATCATGGAAAAAAGCTTCAAAGCGATTATCAAAATCGTTGACGATTCATTTAGTCATCGATTAATAATCGACTAATCGAGTAATTGTTTCAGCTCTAGACTCGTGAATGGAAAGAAAGAAAAACAGATACAAGCAGGATAAACTGCAGCAGTCTAGAAATGATACACTAAATCCATCGTAACCCTTATAATATATAACATTATTTTACTATTAGACTATTTAAGCCCCGTTTCCAAGAAGCAGACAACTTCATTATACGTTATTATTTGCAATTTGTTAGTCAAAGGTTTGTGAAGGACACCAAAATAACCAATTCATACTGTACTTCCCACTTTTTGGTCACTTTCTGTTGGAGTTTATTGGCTAAAATTAACTATACTCTGCATATGTATGTTTGTGTTCAGTGTAAATCACTTCAAAATAAGAAATAAGCTGAATGTATTGTATGTACTTAAGAGTAAGGAGGGGCTTGCGTTACGGAGCTGCCGCGTTTCTACAGCAGCACAAACATAATATTATGCAAATTAAAATGAACTTTGTCCACATTAGACCGCAGCATTAAACCAATGAAGAAGAAAGAGGAAAAGGCAAAGAGAATGTGTGAAAATGGAGAGAGTTGTGAGGTCGTGATTCCACGTTTTCTGGTATGTGAAGGCCACCGTAGTTCACTGAAGGGCCTCGGTAAAAGGGGAGGAGCTAGACACACCGCAGTCCAATGATTGAAGCACATGTTGTCGGCTCAATTCCCGGACCAGCTAGTCTACATGCACGATGTGATTTTGGGTGTGAATAAGTGTGATAAAAAATGTGAGCCTAGAAAATCCCTGCATACATACAGTACGGAACATTTACGGTCAAGACAGCGATTAAATATGTTGAATTTACTGTTGGGTTACGACGTGTCTCGTCTGTTTCACTCGCTGCGGTGGAAAAACCCCAAACCAGATCAGTCTCAAACTGTACTGAATCACTTACTGTGTCTTTAGTGTCTCTTCTCTACAATCTGTGTGTCGCTGGATTAACGGAAGGACAAACAATCCCACGCAAACATGTGAAGAACCTTCTCCCTGTGAAGGCTTAGATCCAGGTTTATGTCAGACTGACATTTGGACTCAAGGCTGAGATTAAACCCAAATGAACCTTCATTAAAAGCTGCACTGAACACAGGGTAATGCTTTAATGGTCCAACAACACACGTGGCTTTAATCTCTGTCCTCGTCCGTCGATATTTCCGTAAGTGGGTGTTAAAAGCTGGAAGACACCGGAGCGCGGGAATCAGACTCTCTTAATAAAATGATTTATTCATGCCAAATGTGTTTAAAGGGTTTAATTACAGAGCGGAATGGAACTTTTTTTAAGTTGCCAGTATTAAAAGAAGTGGCTGCTGCTGCAGGGTAGTGTAATGTCGTGTCATGGTTACCCACAGCCGCTTCCACACCCACTGGGCATGTGTGCAGTATTTGGGTCAGCAGGACTTTCCAAACAAATTCCCTTTGCTGCAGAAGCAATTAATAAAAGAATCATGCAGGGACTTGATTAAACTGTGATTTAACTGTTTAGTCGTCATAACCCCTGGACCATGACACGCGGATTTCCCTGAATTATTATTCAGTTTAGTTTACTTTTGATGGAATGTGACTTTCTGTTATTTTCTTGGGCGTTGAGTTTACACTTCCTGGTGTCCTTTCCTTGTGTCTTTTCAACCGGGAAGCACAATTAAGGACGAGGGGTGTCTCTTTTTAGTCAAGATTTGGGTAGTTAGTGATGTCAGTTAAGGGCGTGGAGCTTTTTTATGGAGAGAAATGTATTTTCTTGTTTTGACTCTAAGGGTTTTGGGGTTTTTTTGGGTTATAAATCACACACTGACAGGTAACACAAGCTAAGCTTAGCTTGAGGTTAAGCTTCAGCCTACACCTTTATGGTCAATTTCTTTACGTGCAGAATGCTGCTATTTATAAGTAGTAATAAGTATAAAACGTGTCAACAGAGGACAGTGAGGACACTAAAAAAAAGCAGCATGTGGAAATATTTCAGATTCCACACCAGAGATGACAAATTACAAGCAGAATTGTTAGCTGTTAGCTTAGCTGTTAGCTCCACCCGAGTGCAGCTGTGTGACGTAAGTATCCCGTCCCCCATTAACAGCCCCACAACATGACTCAGCTAAAAATACTGTAGCTAAATATACTTGAACGTCTTTGAAGGGAAAAGTATGTCACGTAAAGTTTGTAGTGAGCGCAGGTGGAACACGTGAAGGCGGGAAACTGGACAATAACAGGAAGTTACAAAAACTACAAAATAAAGCAGTGATTTACTTTGTCATGTGGTGTAAGTGTGTACGAACTGTGACCATCTCTGCTGTCACAGGTCACATGGTATTTTTTTTTGTCTGAAACGTGTTCACCATGTGGTAACAGGTTGTGTTTACTCACACTGCACTGTTACATAAATCTATGTTTGTGTGAAACACTGGGGTCATTAGGAATTCTTTTATATGTGTTTTAGTGGGGAAAAAAAGAAAGGTAAAAACATTCAGCCAAAGGAAAAGTCAGATTTTCTCCCAGATTTGGACTTAAAGATGGAATGGAGCAGCGTGTCTGCCAAAAAAACCTGACTAAATCCCATTCATCTGTGCAGAAATCTGATTTATTACACACGTATGTGTATTAAAGTAACACACTGTTCCAGGTCAAGGCAAGAACAGTGTTTAGGAAAGGAAAGAAAGAAGGATTGAGTAGATTTATCGAGATGAATGAGTGTCACTCACTCACTCACACCACTGACTCTTCACCTCACGTCGTCTTACCTTCACCTTTAACCTTCAAGTCAATATCTGCCTTCAAACAAGCGTCAGGTCTTTTAACATTAATCCCGCTGGTACTGGTGTTTTCACTCACTCAGATAGTGAATATGGGAACCCGGACGTCCAATTTTCGACAGAGAACAATGCTACTTGTTTCCCATGAATGGTGATTGCGTATGAGCTGT
This sequence comes from Solea solea, assembly GCF_958295425.1. NCBI lineage: Eukaryota > Metazoa > Chordata > Actinopteri > Pleuronectiformes > Soleidae > Solea > Solea solea. The sequence goes on from NC_081152.1 coordinate 17,956,129, forward strand.
AATTCTCGTAAAACATTTATAATGATTTTGAAATGTCTCTTTAGCCTCCATAGCGCCCTCACTTTTTTTCTTATATTCATTTGTGTGAAATAAATAAAATTTTTAAAAAACTATTCAAACTAGAAGTTTTTAGAATTTCCTGGATTAAATAAATCTTTGTTTCTGCGTTTTTAAAAATAAACTATAAGTCATTTCCATTGGCTGTTCTCAGTCAAGCAAGTGTCAGGTTTCTGGTCACAAACATCACTTGAGGTCGTCCTCAACAATAACCGCCGTGTTTGAAGCGCAGACACACAAACAAGATTCCCCTCACTTATTTACTGGAGTTACTCGTCCCTGTAATTAGCTGCGTTTCCGCCTCACTGACACTGACTCGGGTGGTTAAAGCCGCACAAAAAAATAGCAAAAATGTAACAATGATGTGAAAACGAAGTGAATAAAAGCTGACGTATTTATAGCACATCTGTACATCATTGTGTCAGTCGGACTTTTAAAGAGATATAGATAACCTTGATTGAAGGTTGATCGGCTGAAGGACTCGGTGACACTCGACTCATCTTCACCTCTCCGTCCTGTACTGTTTTAGAGGTAGACCATAATGGTCATGAAAAATAACAATCCAGCCACTGGAGACTGCGTGGAAAGGGTCATGGACCTGGTGAAGAAGGTCCAGCAGAGACTTTACATCCTGAGAATTCTCATGAAGAACAACAACCTCCCCCCCAAAAGACTGCTGGTGTCCTTCTACGGCTGCTCAGTAGAGAACTCCCTGACCTACTTTACTGTCTGTGTGTGTGTGTGTGTGTGTGTGTGTGTGTGTGTGTGTGTGTGTGGTTTTTCCATGTCCACCGTGGCACAGAGGAAAACGCTCCAGGGGGTCATCAAGGTCGCCCAGAAAGTCTTCGGCTGACCTCTCCTCTCTTCTTTTTTGAACAGTTGCCGTTGCCTCAGAAAAACCCAGAACATTCCGCAGGACTCTCATCAAACCCCAGTCATAATCTGTTTAATCTGACGATGCACATCTTTGTTAACAAGAACAGTGTTTTAAATCATATTTCACACATTCAGTTGTGATACGTGTGTGAAAGGATTGTGTATTATATATTTATATCTTCACTAACATTTATCTTTGTAATGCACTCAGTCTCCAATAAATAAAGATATTCTATTCTATTAATCCAATCCAACTTTATTTATAAAGCACTTTAAAAACAACTGAGACTTAATAGACCTAACAACAAACAATAAAACAATAAAATACTGTAGAAAATATAAAAGCAACACAAATAAACAAATCATACAATAAAACTATAAAAAAGACTAAACCAACATCTCATACTGGGTCGAAAGCCAAAGAGTAAAAATGGGTTTTAAGATGCGTTTTAAAAGTATTAAGTATGTAACTAAGTAAAAGTGTGTATTTGCTTCAAAATAAATAATATTTGGGTCTTCGTAGCCTTTTGTATTAATGCAAATGACTAAGAACGACATCCTTTCTGGTATGTGAAGGCCACCGTAGTTACCTTTGTTATTGCAATATGTCGCCTCACCAACAGAGGTCACTAATTCATACACGCTGGACCTTTAAAGTCATTGGTGACACACACACACACACACACACACACACAAACAAACAAACAACCCAGTTGCCACATTCTGACAGCACATGGTAAAATGCTGCAGAGCTCAGTGTGTGTGTGTGTTTTAATTGTCAGCTCCAGTTTTGACAGTAAACAGCCAAAAAGGTGAAGCAAACTCTGGACTCTGCTGTGGAAACGAAACACAGACGGAGACGTTAGCGGCGTAAAACACACGCAGCTCTGACATGAAAGTGCATAAAATGCAGCCACAGCTCCGCAATGACACGACTGATACTTTCACGCATGTCGTCTTTGCTCGTGTGATGATGATGATGCACTCACAAAATATGCGTCTATAAGTCCAACTCAGTCGTACAGTGAGAGGAAAAGTTTCTTTTTAGCCTATTTCCTGTTGAAATGGACAGTTTTACGGGTCCTCAGGTGTCGTCTTGAAAACAGATTAACTCACTTAATTCTTACCTCTTTTTCTCTTCTAACTCAGCCGTGAAACGATCACATCAGATTTTTTTTCAGAAGTTTCCCCTCGTGAAAATTTCTAAGGAAATGAGGAAGCGTTAGCCTCGGGGGACCCGGGTAGTTTTTAAACCGTCAAACTGCTTAACTACCAGTAGAATTAAGACGTTTCAGTCAAACTTTAACCTGTTTGCTGCCACATTGCTAGTTTGCTGTTTGTAAAAAAAACATAAAAACAAATCACTTCCTGTGTGCAGGGCTGGAATGTCACCGGGTGACACGACATCTAATCATTGCTCTACTGAGAAACACAGAAAGACTTGTGTCGAGCTGATAAGACTTGACACTGTTTTGAATTAAACTGACATTTGTTTATATTTAACAAATTACGTACTGCAGCTTTAAAACGTGTATGTGTGTGTGTGTGTGTGTTTCTCCTCAGTCCAAAGCCATGCGGGAACGATGGCTCCTCCAGGGAATGGGAGCGGAGGTCGAGGAGGCTCGACGGAAACAGCTGGATCTGGATGAAGAGCAGGGCAAGAGGCTGGAGGAGCTGATACACAGGTACATCATTTACCATTGACAACACATGTGCACAACAGAAACATCTGTTTTTGTTACCAAACATCTGCTTTTTCCCTATTCCCTCGGTCGGTGTTGTCAGTTCAAACTGAATAGACGTATTTTCTAAAAAGAAATACCGATCATATTTTCCTCTTCTTGGCTTCTTTCTTTACGGCCTTACCTCCTCTGGCGCACACACAGTTGTAGATAAAACTCAGTCGCACAAAAGGTTATTGCCTGATTTAAAGGCCATATAGTGTGTAAAATTCAGCAGCTTTTTTATTGTAAGGCATCAACTTTAAGCTGCACAGAAGGTACAACAAGCTTGGCCTGTAACACTCATCATGTTAGCAATTAGCCATGCTAGCAAGGCTACAACCGCAACTCGACTTAACTGCACAAGGAAAATGTACTGAGTGGAACTTGAGTTTTGCTCTGGAATCGAACAATTTTGTAAGTTTAGAGCAAAATCTACACAAGTGCCGGAGTAAAACTGCAAACTAAAGACACTTTTCCATGATGCAGCCGAGCTAGCTGAGCTGATACTGAAATGTGACATCGACAGACAGCTCGGGGGAGTCACGAGCGCGACGTCCGGCATAAGAATCAAGTTACACCGAAAACAACTGCTTTACAACTCACTAGTTCGTGTCGCGTATGAATCAACGCCACGGCAACCGTGCTATGACGAGGAGGTACTGGAAAACAGCGTTAATACCAAACCCTGTGCAGCCGAGTAGTTCTAGAACTGTAGCTACTGTTCATACTAATAGAGTTTCAGGGGCGTCACTGATGGAGGAAGAGAGTGAGATACGGAGAAGGTGGAAAAAGACAGAAAAACCCAAAAAAGAGAGAGTGATGTGATTCTGTGTGCACTTCCTGCGTTTGTGTCCCTGGGAGGAGCTTCCTGACTCTCCCACCGAGCATCGCCGCGAGACACTCACTCACTTTTTCCCCCCAATGAAGATGAGATCATTGGTGAATGAAGTGAGGGGAAGATCGCCACGCTTCGGTTTCCTCTGGCTCAAAGTGACACAGAACCAAAAATAAGCACACGTGCGGCAGCTAGTGAGCTATTAACACTCGTATGGAATAATGGATTTGTTTCCCAGTAGCTTCCTTAGCACTTTGGGATTGTTTTTCCTTTTAAGAAATGGTGGCGCAAATCATTGCAATGTGTGATTTCATCGGCTCCGTGTGCTGCTGCGTGATGTTCCAAACATTTGCTTCCATGGAACTAAACAAGCTTTAGGAATTCAAATTAGGTGTAAAGAGCAACAACGTTCATTTTTATTGACTTTATGTCATATTTATGTCAGTTTTCTATTATAATATCATGTCATTCTCTGCCGCAGTTTGTTTTTCGTACAGAAAAACACAACAGTCTGCTTTAAATATACTCTTTCACATTGTTAACCACATTTGTGTTCAAATTTCTTCCATGTGACTCATTTGCTTTTCCACCCTGAGGGTGTTGAAAGCCTTGTTTTGTGTGGAAACCTCACAGTGAACAGCTCTGACCTTTGTGTTTTTAATATTTACAGGAGATTAATACATTTACTCAATACATGAATAAATAGATTATGGTATTTGGATTGTGTCTGCACATTGGTCTAATTGGAGATAAAAGGCCGAGAAGAAAGATGAATTTCCTCCTCTGTGTTTCGATCGATCGTAACTCCACCTCCTCATTTATGAAAGGCTCTCTGTGAATGTAAACTCTGTAAATTATCACCAGCTTCTTTCTTCTTTATTTTTCTTTTTAAAATAACATCTACATCGTGCAGCGCTGGTGTAAACAGAGCAGCGGTGAATGGTCGGCGTTGTGGAGCAGAGGACAGTTGCGATTGTTTGAATCACTTCATTCAGCCGCTGCTCAATAGACTCGCTGTCTGGAGAGCGAGATAGTGGCGTTTTTGTGGTTTTTTAATTACTTGCGAAAGCATAAAAAAAAACAACCCCACAACGATAACTGTGCGACACAGTTTACTGGTTTCACTCGGTTTGTTTTTCTGAACATTGTGGGCGTTACTGTGGTCGGATCTTGCTTCGTTTCGTTCCTGAGCTTCATGAAATGCTTCATTCTGCTCACCATCCACTTTATTAGGTACACTTGAGCTCAAGACGAACTGTTAAAGTTCAAACTGAGCATCAAAACAAGGAAAAAAAGTGTCATTAAGTGACTTTGAATGAGGCATGGTTGATTTAGGGTGTGAGACTTTAAGAAAACGCTGATCTACTGACAAGATGTCACAGAGAATGGTCTAAAAAAGGAGAGAATATTCAGTCAGCAGCAGTTTTTCTGGGCAAAAAAATGCCCAGAGGACAATGACCAGATTCCTACAAGTTAAACAAGGGATGAAGAAGACCATCCCAAACCTTGGAGTAGATGAACTACAGCAGCAGAAGACCATTAGGTCTCCTGTGTCAGTTAATGCAAAGGCGCTGACAGGTTTTCTTTGGACAGTTTTAAAATGCTAATCTACTGGGATTAATTCTCTGTGACCCACTGAGGAAATATCCAGCGAGCAGCAGTTCTGAGCAAAAAATCCCGAGGTCAGAGAGGAATGACCAGACGACTGTTGACTGATATAAAGAAGACATCTTAACATGCTGTCAAAGCCATGAAGCAGAGGGACTGCAGCAGCAGAAGACCACACCGCGCGTTCCTCCTGCCGCTGTACCTAATAAAGTGACCCGTGATTGTTTATGCATTGAATTCTGCAGTAAAGCAGTAAAAAAAGTGTTAGAGATCACACTGGTAATGAAAGTTGAAGGACTTGTTTGCACAATTGGTTGTAAAGTATAAAAAGTATTAGTCTCCCCGACTTTTTTAACACAGGCGTTCATATCATGTTCCAAACGTTCACTGAGACTCAGATTAACACACATTTTCTCCCTGAAGAACAAAGAGTGGAGCGAATCAACATTATGACGATTGGTTAAAGAAACAAAGAAGGTGAAACATGATGAGGAAAACACAAACTTAAACCCCTCCCTGACTCTGACTGCACTCAGATTAAGATGCAGGCAGTGAAAGGTGAGCGCGTGTCTAAATACTGAGGAGTCTTAACTGGACGCAGCTGAAACTAATTGAGGATTAGCGGCTCGTCTGGAAAAGGGCGGGAAAACACAGGAAGTGGAGGTGTTTGAATGTGAGTTACCAAAATAAACCTTTTACCCTTAACTGCAACTAAATTATGAAGCAGGGTCTCAAAGGTTTTTTTCTGCTTGAAGAGGTGTTAATCTGTCTGGGATTAAATGATCCAGACTTTCATGGTCTTTTCTTACATGTGGGAGTTAAAACCCTCATAAGATAGTAGTTTTTACTGAATTATCTTGAAAAGTGGAAGTGGAAAGGCCAAATAAAATAATTGTTGACATTTGAAAATGATCAGTGTGTGTGTGTGTGTGTGTGTGTGTACACATTTCTAGTGGAGGGTGTGGCGTCTATATTTACACTCTGTGGGACACCGTGTTAGAATATCTTGTTATCCAGCGTCTTTCAGTCACTGATAGGGACAGAAGTGAGGAGTTACTATGAGTGTGTGTGTGTTATTGGAGTGGATTTAAGTGGAAAAGCAGCTTCTGTCCACTCCACACTGTCCCACAGCACAGAATCCCAGCTGCTTATTGCGGCCGTTTCACAAGTGGAGGCTTTCACAGACGTCTGCACTCGCTCGGAGAAACGGAGCACAGACAGCTGTGGGTTTGTCAAAAGTGAACAAATGGAGCTTAAAGTCAGCTTTAAAAAAAAGGAAAAAGAACAATAGTCCCTTTCATAATATCTGTGTAATACGTAAACTTAATAGAAAACACATTTTAGCCAACAGAGACACACGAGGACAACAGCGGCGTCTTTGTGTGCTTCTGTCGGTGCTGCGTGCCGTCGACCTTAAACTGGAAGTCACAGATGTGTGAGTGTGAGAGGGTGAACAGTGAGATCTTTGTGTCGACGTACTGTACAGACAGAGAGAGAAATGAAGCAGTTTGTTTGGTTCTTTTCTTCATGTTTTGACCCAGTTTGATGAAGAAGAAGAAGAAGAAGCGGTGGCGGCGGCCATTGTGTGCTGACTGTGCAGAGTGTGTGTGGCTCTGAGTAACAGCAGCAGTTTTCACTGTGATTACATGGACGGGCTAAGTAAACACAGACACACATGCAGCGTCTCTGCTGCTTTTTTGGGTCGTCGTGCAGACAGATCCACGCACAAGCATGTGTGTGTGTGTGTGTGTGTGTGTGTGTGTGTGTGGAAGGACTGGACACAATTTGGAGAAGGTTCCGTTTAGTTTTGAAGGAGCATTGGTTTTATTTTGCAGCGGCGATGAAGCACAACTGCACTTTATCATGTATTCTTTATGTTTTAGTTCATATTAAGGCAGGAAGGAGGAAATCATCTTGTTATTATACAACCCAAATTGTATCGAGGTCAGACAGAGGGTCGAGCCGTGTGATCGGAGCGTGTGAGGCAACAGTGCTGACCACTGTGCCACCGTGCCCTTAACCCTCAGTGCTCACGTGGCACAGATCGGTGCCGCGAGTTCACCCTTGATTCATTGCCGTATAGGAATAATACAACTCCTTATATGGACATGGACATCCTGGGGTGTGTGTGTGTTTATAGTGTGTGTATCTTCAGGCTCTTTCGTCTTCTTATGCGTTGCCGAGTCAAAGTTATGATTGAAGATTAAACATGAGTAGCGATAATTGTGCAGAAGTCACAAAATAAGCCGTTTTCCTTTTATTTTGACATATATATTCCAAATTTCCCAAATTCAATCCGATCTTTTAAAAATTTTGAGTACTTTTTGCTCAGGTGTGTTTATATAGGTTGTGCTGAAAAAAAGGATATAAGACGCTCTATGTTGCCCATTCTTATAGCTTTTTCCATAGTGATGAGAACAAAGTTCTAAAGGTTAAATAAACACAGTCTGTATTTCACATTATCTCATGTAAAATTACTGCTAATCCAGCTTTAAAGGGCCATTCTATTATACACATGTACAGTCATGCTTACAAGTAGTATATTCAATTTCTGCATATAAACACTTCTACATGTTACATACTGGTCCTTTAATTGTAGCACAAACAAGTCAACATTCATATTTTGATGACTTTCTATTTTAATACTTTTTAAGAAGATTTGTCACGTCTTAAAAGAGATAAATCAAAAGATTGATAGATTAGCATAGAGATGAACATAAACACAGACAATAGGGATTAAATTAGTCCCACAATAGCAAAAGAAATCAGATTTATTATAATTTGTTGACTTGTGTACTATGAGACTATAATATAACACGTATTCCTCCACAGCGGATCAATAACAGTTGAATTTACTTTAATCTAAGTATCAATCACAAACCAGAGCAGGAAAAACAAACGGAGCGTGAGTGGACGAGGACTGAAAACTATACTCAACGTCTAACGAGACCGTGTATCGCGTTACATAATGGTCTAAGAATATTTGTCTTTGGTGTCACGGTGGCAGCGTGACAGAGAGACATATCTACCGGAGTTTATCTTCATGTCATATATTTGCACTTCAAACCTCTTTTTTTTAACCGTAAAGACGTCGACATCAAACGCCGTCTCAGTTTACAGGAAATGTCAGAGCTCAGTTTGTGTTTAAACCGCCGCACATTTGGCATCTATTTTCACGTCCAAACTATTTTTCTTTTTCATACAGGAGATACACAACACACACACACACATGATCTGCCTGTTCTCCCCTTTAATAGAAACAGAAAATAGAAATAAAAAGACTTTTTTTGTCTTTGAAAAATAGACAATACCAGGAAGTTAGTGGTGGTTTCTTTTCTGGAAACTACTTTTGGTCTGTGGTGTTAAATTTAAAAGTCGATTCAGGCCGAGCTGAAGGAAAAAATAGATTAAACTTAGGTTAACATGTTATAAATAGAGCATTTAAAAGTGACCTCATTTGACCAACGTGCTGCAGAAACATTACAAATGTGTGTTTTTATACTGTTTTGTTGTCAAATGAATGTATTTTATTGTTAATATTATTATGATTAATAAATACAGACACGTACACTCCAATACACAATATTTTGTGTATTAACTGCAACATGAGTGTAAAATATGACAGGATACCCACAGTTAAGGCACATACAGTATATAGGTCTATACTGTAGTTATTTGTAGTTTTCACTACATTTCTTTTTTCTTTTTTTTTTAAAAAAAAGCTAATAAATTAACTAGTTTTATTTCAAAATTGTACCAAAAACACTGTATTTATACAAAATGTAGACGAAGAAGAAGAGGAACACATCACATCCTTTCATTTTTGCCGTGTAGGCTTTAAAGTTTAAAGCCTACATATATCATCATCATCATCATCATCATCAGTGTTAGAAACAGAAGTTGTAAAGAATGCAGAAGTGTGACACAGGGCCCAGATTTGGGAGCAGTTAAGGATGCTGTACGTTAAACGTGCGTCTCCTCAGGGTCATGTGACATCCGCGTGGGCTAAGTCCTCGCCTGTGGTTCGCTGTGGTCACGGATTCTCCTCTCGATCACAAACACGTCCCTTAAACCTCCTTATACAGAGCACACACGTGACTTTCTCTGCAGTCTCTAACTACATCTGAGGCTTTTTTTTCTCATTTGCACGATGACTTCTTTATTTGCACGAGCTAAAACCTTCAGCTCTCACTCAGCCGCCGAAAACATGTGTGAGCTATTTTGCATCGGCATTGAAGGGCCGACGCAGCAGCAGCAGAAGCAGCAGCAGCAGCAGCAGCCGAGTGTCCGGTTACTTCACAGCTCACACACACACCATCCTGATGTGAAGTGACTTGTGTGTGCTGTCATAATCCTCACAGTCTGGACTATGTTGAAGAAAAACAGACGCAGCTTTACCAAAGTCACATGTAGGAAAACACACTCTTTATTTGTCTTTCACACCTGAAGTCTAACATCTTTTATTTGTCTCTGACAAACACACACATTGTGGCACATCTGTCCTATTCAGGTCAATCACAGTGAAAAGCGTTCCTCACACCAGGGGTGTCAAACTCAGATGTCCTGAGTGTCTATAGTCAGGAGGAGGCAGATAAAAATGTGAAAAAGTCTTCTTTGTTTTTGATGAAAAAAAAAAACCAAAACAACATAATATACAGCAATAATGACGTTTGTGATGATATTTCACAGAATTTCAAAATAAAAGTGTTTGTTTTGATATGGAACGATTAATATTTCTCAATAAAATGATGCAAAATGAATCTGTAAATTATAAAACTGACAGTAATTATAGTAATTATGACTTTATATTGAGTGAAGGGAAATATGAAACTGATTGGGGGGGCTGGAGACCTCTACAAAACTTAATGATTAACCCTAACCCTTAACCCTTAACCTAATTAACCCCTAACACTAAAGCCAAGCCTTAACTATCAAGAAGCCCTTTAAAGTTGAATGTACTTTGAATAAAGTAAAATGTCCTCATTTTCACAAAGATACACATACAAGTACACACACACACGTTTGCACAGCTACTCTTCTTAGGAAACTAACTTCCAAATCTTAACTTAAGTTCTCAACGTCTAACCCTAACTTTAACTTAACCACATTTCAAGTCATAGGCCTAAACAGAGGTTCCGCCTCATTAGGACCAGGTTTTGGTCTCCTCCAGGATCACTGGTCCTGACAAGGTCAGTGTTTGTGCCAGAAAAAAAACACACTCACACACACACAGAAGATGAAACTAAATGTCTGCTCATCCTCGTCTGTGTGATGTGGAAAGCGAGTTGCCGCCCACCCCGGCGTATCCATGACAACGGTCCTGTGGTTGGAGGACAGGGCGGGACAGTGACATCACTGGTGTTTTTTTCAGGTTTACCACAGAGAGAGAGAATGAGAGAGAGAGAGAGAGAGAGAGGAAGGACAGAGGGAGGTCATGGCCCCACCTCACACACACTCTCACACACACACACACACACACACACAGAAAAGCCAGACATTACTATGTAACAGAACATCAAATATATATATTCTTAAATAACAACACTGAACTTAATCAGAGTTTTTAACTGTCACTTTCTGTCACTGATTAAAACGCTGCTCCATCATGTTTCTTCTCCACTTCTGACACTTGACCAGTAGAGGGCGCCAGACACAAGTACAGTACGAACACCGTGTTCATCTCTTCAACTGACGTCAAACATAGACAGACAGCAGCCACTTTATTAGGTACAGTGTCACTGAGTGTCATCTTCTGCTTCACACTCTGTGTTCTTCTGTGCATGCTGATGAGATGGACGTCTTTCTATTATTTCAAACCAGTCTGGTGTTTTGACCTCTGACCTCTGACCTCAGCATCAAACAGGCATTTTCACCCAGCAAACTCTCTTCTTATTTCTTCCGATTTAAACTTCAGGATGCTTCCATGTGATTAGTTGATTAGATATTTTTGTGAATAAGCAGTTATACCTAATAAAGTGGCAGATGAATTGATTGTAATCTAATTTGATAGTCCCGCAGTATGCTCCCTTGTCCTGTACGTACATTATTTGTGTGCACTCGACTCAAACACTCGAGTGAGTAACGTAAGCAAGAGAGAGCTAATGACGCCACGGTGATCTCTGTCTGTGACTTCGACCAAGATCCCAAGGACAATCACTTTGTCCCAGTAAGCGTCAATAAAGTCAATAAAAGTAGACACCGTCATGGACGAAGACACTCATACAAGTTGTCCTCCACATCTTAAGCTGTGTCAGCATAGTCGGTCCTTGAATTTGAAGGGAAATTGGTCCTGGAAAGTCCTTGAAATGTTCCTGATTTGATGTCAACCAAGGTGTGGGAAGTGAGAACCCTGAAAACTTGGGACTGTTGTCTTTCAAAATAGTGCATCTATTGTTTAGTGTATTCATAATACTGCATGTGAAAGATTAAGGAGGGTCTTCAATCGCAAATCTTGCTTCTATTCCACTCGTGAAACTTCACAGGAAGCAGAAGTAAAATCCATTTCCTGCCTGAAAGGGAAACAAATAGGAAAAGGTGGAGGTGTCCTGAGGAATGTGAGCGGACTGGACTTTAACGTTTCTATGTTAGTGTCACAGAAGAACAGTGTGGGTTGAAAAATGACAGCTGAAGGTCAATTATTATGGTTTTAATAAGTTAATCTCTGGTCCAGTTTGATCTTGATAATCTTTTTACTGAACAATACCCTGTGATAACATTCTCTCTCTGTCTTCAGCGAAGGCCGTCCATGATTGATTTTCAGTGTCGACTCTTGAATTGTTGTATTTCTCGAGGTAAACGACACAAAACAGTTGACCTCGTGTTGTTGTTGGTTTTGGATCCAGACAATGGCTGCAAGGCTGCGCGAGCGGCGTCCAAACAAGGCCGGCGTTATAATAAGAAAGAGGTGCTCGCTCGGGCTCTTGTTTAATATCTCTCAGATGTAAACAGACTTTCTCTCACACGACGGCGCTCGGCGGAGACAAACAACGGCGGCGACAGACGAAGCAAATAAAAGCTTCTCGGTAAAACCCCTGCGGCTGCTCCTCCAGCGTGGCACAATGAAGCGTTTTGGCCGAGGACGAGCACAGCAGTGAAGATGGGTTATTACAGCCCTGGAGAACCAGTCTTTGTTTGTGCTGCAGCACAATATTCCGTCATTGCTGAGATTCAACGTTCAAGATCTTTTATTCACAAGTTCAAACATGTGCGATGCGTACAAATGCAGGTTTGCAACAAATAGAGTCAAAAAATGTATTATAAAATACAAGTATATACACATATGAAACTAGTATTAAAGTTATTTTCCTGTATTTGGGGTTTTGTTACACTTTATTATCAACTTTTGAATTTTGCATCATATTTGTCTGGTTTAATCACAATCCTAATCCAAAATAATTTATTGATATCTTGGGGAATTGCTTTAACTACAGTTATGACAACCAAGAACAGAAAATAACAGAGATTCCCCGCCTATACTAAGATACATACATAAAGATATTAACTATAAGGTACAATATACTAAGAATATATATTTAAAAAAGAAAGAAACAATAGAATTATATAACGTTACACAGTATGTAAACTCTATTAGAAAAGATGGATGCCAAATCCAACATTGGAAATTGCTACTTCCATTTGGGGGCGCTATTGAGCCATAATGCTAACGCACAGATCCACGCACTATGCCAATATCGCATTTTCAAGACACCTGACTTCCATGCAAAGTTTCCAGAGTTTTTATGCATGTTAAGCCCCTCAAAAATGACACAGATTAATAATAATCTGAAGAAAAGCAATAGGTGCTCGGGACCTTATAATAATGCTGCCCCCTAATGGTCAAAGTTCTTTATTGCAGTTCCTTCAAAAGCTCTTTATCGCAGGTCAAATTCTTGAACGCAGCTCCGCTTTCTCGTCTCTATCTTGTCTCTTAATCACAATTTGAAGTTCTCCTTCATCCTCATCCCTCTTAATCCCCATAGATTCTTAATCCTCTCACCTCCTGACGTGGTCCAGATTTGCACTTTCACTTATGAGATGTGAATTATCGTCTGATTTTCTCTCAATAAAAATGTTTCCTGATGTTGTAAATGAAGTGGGTAAATATTCCCATAGACCATCGTCCACCGCTGACTAACAGCTACTTCCCTCCAATTTCCCCTTCCAAACAAGAACCTGGACCATGTCCTTTTTTCTTTCTTTTATTTTTTATAAATATAAGCAGTCTCTCTGTTTAATGTGGGCTTTTGTTCGCTGTGAGTAGGAACGCGGGGCAGATGGTGACGTGACGAGTGCAAACTGTGCAGGTTTAAGTCGTTAAACTCCACTGATCGACACCAGAGCGCCAGTGTCTTCCGTCGGTTCCAACAAATCCAAATATATCCCGTGTCTTAAATCGTCACAGCTGACAGTCGGACCGGGCCAAGTCTGACTTTAAACATGAACGTCCATATTTTTCCTCAAAGTGCTTCCAGTAAACACACAGTGAACAGTCAGTGTAGTGTGTACATGGTCATGGTCAGTGAACTAGTGATTGTGGACAACTGTGGGAAGACCCCCCCCCACACACACATACCAACACACACCCCCATTTATGGCATTGTTATGAACTGTAATATCTCTGTTATACACACACATGGCCACACACACACACACACACACACAGACACACACAGTGACGCACAAATTCCTTGTATCCCAGAGGAGTGTTTTCTGAAGTGGTACGATCGCTGGCAGTCGGTGAGGAAGCGACTCTGGTCCTCCTCCCTTACTGCTTCCTACTATTGTTTGTTACATCCATGTCTTAAATGTCCTTATGAATGTGTGTGTGATCATGAATGTGAGTGTGTGTGTGTGTGTGTGTGTGTGTGTGTGTGAACAGATGCTTATTTTCGGTGTAATCTCAGGTTTTGGTCTGATGTTTCTGATAAGGATGGGACGATACCTATACCGATATCAGCCGATATCCGAGTCATTTTAGACCATTTATGAACTATGAGGCTGTTAAGAACAACGCATTTCTGCTGAGTCATTTCAACGGCGTAACAAACAATATTGTTCTCCCTAAAAAGAAAAAGTAACAGCCCAAACATAACTACGCTAAAATGCTTTCACTTTTTATTTAAATTTCTACAGTCTGTGAATAGTGAATCTTGCGCTTTATAGGTTTTTTGGATGGTATCAGTGTTTATATACATGTTAAAAGTCCGATTTTAGTCAGACTAAGACAATAATTCTGTTTTGTTAATGTCATGTTAACACGTTAGTCAGACTAATATAGTTAGAGCTAGTCTTAGTCGGACTAACATACCTGGATAACGCGATTCATAGTCCGATTACTCCTGCACGTATACGCTTAGTCAGACTGGAGTCGGACTTGGTGTTCTGCGCAAGGACCAAAATGTCTTTCCACCAATCACTGACCAGGAAGTAGAGGTAGACGACGTATAAACTACGGCGATGGCGCGTCTTTCTTCGGACAGCACTGCAACCACATGGTAATTTGTCAAACATTATGAACAGCAGGTACGAAACATACAGGATTTGTTTTTCTGTGACGTAAAAGTAAAAACAGGAAACAGGATCCAATACGCACTAGCTTATAGAGAGCTACAGCGCCAGGAGGCGGAGTCAGACGTACATGGACAATAACATTGATTTTCTACTCCACATACTGCATATAAACAGACTTGGCAAGTTGTCCAATTGTCTGTCTTAGTCAGACTATGACCTTAGCTTGATTAAGCTGTGCATGTAAACTATACTGAGTAACGTCGACTTCAGGTTTTAGGTGACTACACACAATGTGTGGATTAGTAATTCTTCATCCTTAATGTCTAATGACTAATATGGTTGAATAAATGCGGTTTTTAAAAATAAAAATGCCTCTTTCAAATGTATATTGCGGTAAATGTGGGTCATCATTCTGGATCGTATTCATCAAAACAAAATGCTGATGTACATTTTCCCCATCTGGCATATATCTCGGCCACATGTTCGTCCAGATGTACGATCTCTGTCATGTCATGTTCTGAACATCTGGATCGCATCAGATCAGAACTGTAGAGTGTAAACGGACCCAAGAGGCACCGGGAACACACTGGAGTTTAATGGTCTGGAGCAGGTGGACTAATGTGGGTTACAGTGTTATTGTAACCAGATGATCTACTGCTGCATCAATCTGTGTCATTTTACCATTTTGCACCTGTAGTAATAAAGCCACATGGCGGCACGGTGGCTAGCGTTGTTGCCTCACAAGCAAGAAGGTCACCGGTTTGACCGCGGGCCTTTGTTTGTGGAGGTTTTCTCCAGTTTCCTCACATGCAGAGGTTAACTGGACACTTTAAAACAGAGGTTCCAAACCCGCGGCCCCTCAATCAATTTCACGAGGCCCACCACTTAGTATCAAGTTATAATGTTGTTGTATCTTATTAATAGATGAATGCATGATAAATATGTTTTTAGAGCGAACTCTTATCCTTCCACATCAAAACAAACACTTTTATTTTGAAATTATGTGAGGTATCATCATAAATATTATAATTTTGTGTCTTTTTCTCAAAAATATGACTTTTTCTCACCCGACTGGCCCCCTGCTGACCAAACCACACACTCAGTTTGAGAACCCTGCTTTAAACTGACCATAGGTGTCAATATGAGAGGATAAAGTGGTGGACAATGAATGAATGAATGTAGTAATAACGTATCTCAGGACACAACCTTCTCTGCTCCGTTGACATGTTTTGTCCCTGAGTTTATTCTTGATTCTTCCGCTTGTTTCTTGGTCCCTAACCGAAGACCTGGTCTCGTCTCTTTTGTGTTCACAGTCTGGAGTCTGACATCGGTACACTGGAGAGTGAAGAGTCTCTGATCTCCGCCAAAGAGCAGGTTCTACGGGAGCGTCTGAAGGAGACCGAGCGCTCCATAGAAGATCTGCAGAAGGTGAGGAAAACCTCCGCTCGTCCCGCGGCGTAGCCTCGTCGTCCTCTGTAGCATGAAGTCGATTTTCAGCTGCCGTTTAGTTGTGACTTCCCCGTTCATTTGCACCAGTGATAAAAACAACATGGGGCTTTGTGTACGATATACACACAGCTGAGTTTTAATTGTGTTGTGAAACATGAATTAAAACGGACTTGGTGGTTTTACAGAGAGTTCAGAGAGATTAGACCATTTAAAAGCATTTACTTTTCAAAGAAAACAAACTGTTTTTCTGTTAAAGCAGTGTTTTTGTACGTAAATAATTTAGAAATGTTCCAGTTAATCTGTGAAATAATGTGGTTAAAGCTTTAAAAATGGACCATTTCCAATAGAAAACTCTGAACCTTTATTGTTTGTTCACTCCGCTGCGTCTCACATGGACTTCCTCCCATTTCTCTTTCAGAGCCTGATGACCCAGGATGGAGGTATATGAGCAAACACACACACACACACACACACACACACAAACACACACGAAAAACAAACACACATCTGAGCTACTGTTGTGTCCTCGTGTGTGTTTGATAATAGACTCGCTGAGGCAGGAGAGACACAGGCCAGGGAACTAAACCCCCAAACACAGATGCACCAAAGCACACACACACACGCACACGCACACATACACACACATAAGGCCATGACTCTGCAGCCTGAGGCCGCAGCCTTTATCCTGCAGCAATTCACATCTGTGAGCCCTGTAAGCCCCTGCAGCTTTGTTCCCCCAACACACACACACACACACACACACACACACACACACACACACTAACTCACTTCTGCTGCATAAGCAGTGGACCTCAGGGATGCGAGCGTTGCTATGGACGTAGGAACAGAGGAGTTGTGTTGGTGTGAGGATGAAAAACCACAGGAAGTGAAGACATTTCTGTCCTGTCCTCACATTCTGTCAGACCTGGTTTTGGTCCATGAGTGTCCTCACTAAGTTAGCTGTGTGTGCAAACCTCACCTTATCAGGACCAGTAGTCCTACATAGGGGCCAAAACCTGGTCCTAATGTGGCACAACCTCGTTCCAGAGGAACTAGTATGAAGTTTAGGGCTAAGACTTGGAAGTCAGTGCAGTTAATGTGTATGTGTACTGAAACAGGGGGCGGGCAGGGTCACTTAGGGGTGTGGTCAGTTTTGTTTTTTTTGTTTAGAGGCTGGGTTGTGTGTGCATGTGTGCGTGTGTGTGTGTGTGTGTGTGAGTGTGTGTGTGTCCTCTCTCGGCCTTTTCTGACCATGTGTCATTTCCCCTCCCGCGCTCCTGCTCACTAGATGCCACCTGCTGCATGCCCGCCCCCCTCTCCGACTACACGGTCGACCCCGATCCCAGCCACCTCGTCCTGGCCACGCAGCCCCGGAGCTGCCCACCTGCCTCTGGAGAGCACGCCATACCAAGACCCGGTAAGACGGAGGGAGGGAGGGAGGGAGGGAGGGGAGAGAGAGAGAAGAGGAAAGAGGGAGGGAGGACAGGAAGGTTTTGGACTGCAGCCAAGTGGGATTGATGCAGGACAGATTCACACGCACATGCAGAGCAGACACACACACACGTTTGAACTGATTTGGTCAAAATGTGGAGACAACGCAAGAAAACTAACATAAGCCTCCATGACATGATCACTTTTTCTGCTTGTAAGCTGCATTATATTCACTTTAATTTCGATATTAGGTGGATTCAGATTAGTTTTTACTGTACATTTGTGCCAGTTTTTGTCTTTAGTCTCTCTTTAGTGACTCGCTGCGACACCATGATCTATTGTTATCTGCTTGTGTTTCTTTTGTGTTACTGCGCTGCTGACGTTGCAGCAGTTAGACAGTCGTAGTTGTGCCTACTGTGCAGATTTAACAACAAAAGAGATTTAAGGAGAGAGGAGAGATTTAAACTCACTTTTGAGTTTTCACACTTGCCTCTAAATACTAAATGACCAAAGAGTTGACCAGAGGTAACCTCCGTACTTCAGTTTGTTCAGTTTCTGTTTCCACGGTTTTAGTTTCAAGGCCTTGTTCGGACTGTCAGAATAAAAAGCTGATTCCCACCTTTCGTCGGTGCTTTGAAATGCAGTTTTGCGTCACTCGCAACAATTATGTTAAAAAAAGAAACAGAGCTGCAGAAAGTACTGAAAGTATTCACTCGTGTCGACCAGTCGCTGAGTTCATTATCAGAGCAGATAAGTCTGGACACACTAATAATAATTGATCACAGTCTGAACTGAGCCTTCTGTTTGATTAATAACACTGAATATGAAACTAATATGGCAAATGAGAGTTCTGTTTCCACATCCTCACACTTCACCTTTTCCCTCCCAACACCCAACCCTTCCTCCACTGGACCCTCCCCTTCTGCATCCCTCCCCCTGTCTCTCCTCCCCACTCACCCCCCTCCTCTCCCCTCCCTAACAGCCATGTTTGCCATGGAGATCAACGTGCAGCACGACCCGCAGACCGGCGAGCAGCGCATCCTCTCGGCCAACTGCGTGAACCCGTCGGACGCGGCGTCGCGCGGCGTCAAGGTCTACGACGACGGCAGGAAGGTGGTCTATGAGGTCACGTCCTCGGGCGGCGTGTCCACCACCGCGATGGAGAACGGCTGGAGCTCGGCGCAGGTGGACCAGCTGATCCAGCGGGCCGCAAGGCCTGCCGCGCGAGGAGGAGACGGCGGGAGGAGTCAGGTGACGGTGACTCCAGCGACGCACGCAGATTTCGATGATCTGTCCCCGCCCTCCTGCGCCCCGCCATCCATCCCTTCCAGCCCGCCAGCCCAGGTCGTCCTCCAGAGGGAGACCAGGTTGGGTATGATGCCTCCGTCTGCTCCCGTCACGACCCAGCCTGCCTCCTCCGGTCAGCCGGAGTTCACATGCCAGCCTGAGGCCACCGCCGAACACCCGGTCACCATGGTGTTCCTCGGCTACCAGGACATTGAGGACACGAGCGAGAGCAGGCGGCTGCTGGGCTTCGACGGCGCCGTGAAGGCCGAGGTGGTTCTGATCGACGACGATGACGAGAAGTCGCTGCGGGAGAAGACGGTCACCGACATGTCCATCGCCGACGGCACGGCGGCCGACCTCGTGTCGGGGCGGCCCGCCACGTCCGAGGGCGCCAGCACGGAACTGTCGTCTGACGGCCGCGAGCCCGACA
This sequence comes from Solea solea, assembly GCF_958295425.1. Lineage (NCBI taxonomy): Eukaryota > Metazoa > Chordata > Actinopteri > Pleuronectiformes > Soleidae > Solea > Solea solea. The sequence continues at coordinate 17,975,336 of NC_081152.1, forward strand.
GCACCTCCTCGCCGCCCGCAAACCCCGACACCAACGTGGCCCCCCCGCCGGGCCTCACCCCCGCCACAGGTACAGACAAGAGGAAACGCTGCGAGTGCTGCATCCTCATGTGACTGAGTCTTCCCACTCTTCCACGCTTTTTATTATTACCCACAACACCCCTCTCTTCTCCTCTGTGTCTGGATGATTACTAACAGAAGCCCCGCCTTCCTCCTCCTACTCCTACTCCTCCTCCTCCTCTTCTGGACTCTGATCAGCTGTCACACACACACAAACTCTTGTCTGATCTTTGACCTCTGCTCTGTCATGACCCACTCTACAACATGGAGGCGCTCTGCCTTCGCGCTTCCCTTCTCCTGCCACAATAACACGGTACATTTGACCAATTCAGATCGCTACGCAGGAAAATAAGCCGTTCTCGTGCCGCTGTGTCCGACAGACGGTTTTTATTTTAGAGACAGCTCAAACCAGGTTCGGTGACACTTTGCGGACAATCAGTCACTTTGCCATTTTGTGTGAGTTTGGCTCCGAGGACAATCGACAAGGTCACCACTTTAAAAAAGAAAAAGAAAAGCCAGTTTATAAAACATTCAATAAGCCAAACACACTCTCATTTATTTTTAATTTCTCTTCACAGACACCTATTTTAATTTTTTTTTTAAATCCACACACACACCACACATTAAAACCCTTCCTCGTACACTCTGTCTGGTTCGGGCTGAGAGGAGGGAACTACTTGTTGCCTTGGTTTCTTTATGTGCCTCTTCACTCTTCCACGTTAACTAGAGATAGTTTAGATCCTTTTATTTCAGTTTGCTGTTGTTATCTGAACATTTTATTTCCTTTTATGAAACTTTAAAAAAAGTGTATTGAATTGTTAGGGAGCCAGTTTCCTGTTGGGGAAACAGAGGTTTTTGACACTGTAGTTTGTAGTAACTCAACTCTCACTCTTTCCCTCGACTCTCTTTCTCTCTGTGGCCTGGTCCCATTTCACCGTTTGTCCCTAAATGTCTCAATCCCTTGGAATTGAGTTACAAGAGATAGTGGTTGGAATCTTCCGCTAATTAAGAAAACCACTAAAAGAACGTGACACGTCAGTCTCCGGAGTTTCGTCATTATATCACTTACATGGACGATGTTGGACATTAGACAGGCTGTCACTACTTGTGTCCAGCAACATGGAGACATGTCAGAATACGTCTTCAGCCCCTGAGAATACTGATGGGCCAGTTTATGCTATGTACAGTGGACTGCTAACATCTTTTGTTGTGGTTAACATGCTAAATTGTTGTGGTTAGTGCAGCTACACACCATGCTAAACATGTTGTGGTTAGCATAACTACACATTATGCTAAACATGTTGTGGTTAGCGTAGCAACACATTATGCTAACTTTGCTGTAACAAGCATAGCTACACAACATACTAAATTTGTTGTGGTTAGTGTAGCTACACAACATCCTAATTTTTTGAGGTTAGCATAAATACGTAACATGTTAAACATGTGGTTATCATAACTACACATTATGTTACAGTTGTTTTGATAATTGTAGCCACACAACATGCTAAATATATTGTGGTTGTAGCTACACAACATGTTAAACATGTTGGGGTTAGCATAACTACACATTAGGCTAAACATGTTGTGGTTAGCGTAGCTACACAACATCCTAAATTTGTTGTAACAAGTGTAGCTACACAACATGCTAAACATGTGGTTATCATAACTACACATTATGCTACAGTTGTTGTGATTATTGAAGCCACACAACATGCTAAATGTGTTGTGGTTGTAGCTACACAACATGCTAAACATGTGGTTATCATAACTCCACATTATGCTAAACATGTTGTGGTTAGCGTAGCTACATAACAAGGGCTGGTTAGCCTTTACACCCTATCACCCATCCCTTCTACCTCAACAAATATCAAGAAACTCTACTTTCTACATGTGAACGTGCAAAACAGAGGCGCAGGGCTAAGTTTTAGGGGCAGGGGGTGAAATGGAATTGAGCTTTTCTCTCTAAAATCTCTCTGATCTTCTCTTAAAACTCCAGCTATTCCACTGCTGAGGTCACTTCCTCCTATTCTAGTACTTCCTAACTCAGCAGCCAATCCGAAGCTGTGATGGAACACCTTCTCTGGCAGCCGCTTTAGTTTCTACACCACCAACCTCTTCTCCCCCCGCGTGTTTAAACACTGTAGAGCACAGGAAGCTAAATGGCAGCTTTAATGATTGACGCTCTGGCTCTGGTGGAAGGAAAAACACCTTTCCAAGCTTTGAAAAACCAACAATGGCTCAACACAAACAAGCCTGGGCACAAAGATATAATGAATGATGAGTATAAATAAGCCACTACCTTTTTTTAGATTGTGTGCAATTCACGTTCATTTTTGCCCGTTAAATTCACACGTCACAGCTGCGGGACGCTGCCACACATCCTTTACAATTCAGAGGAAACTAAAACCACTGCCAGCTTGTGCCATAGTCACCAAGCCAGGCCCTCGTTTACAAGGGTGCTTCACAAACTGTGGTCTGGGTGCCATTTTTACATCGTACGTGCTGTATATTTACATACAGGTCCTTTTCTAGGCTCTCAAAAGCGGTCATTTTTGCCCCCACTCGATGATGTGAAACGACGATAATGGGGCTTTTTGCATTTACGTACAGAGAAGGCTGGAGTCTCACCAGAGCCAAACAATTAAGGTGTGTGTGTTTTAATCAAGTGAACACGCAACGTGATGCTTGTTGATCCGAGTGTTTGAGTTGCATCGTGACAAAAAATAAATAAATAAGACTTCTTACACTTAATGTAATGGGCATAGACTGGCCTTTAACAACTATTTATTTATGTATGTATTTATTTTTAGAATGCAGTGCCTTTTTCCTTTTTTGTCATTTATTTCACTGCTTTATGAGGCATGGCCATTGACTAAACACCTTTCACCATAAAGGCTGGCAAATACACGGGTTTTTATTGGAAATGTTATGGTAATACCGTGTTATTTTGAACATAATGTCCAAATAACAGCCGGATAATAGGCTGTTAGATAAACATCTGTCTCTCTCTACTGCCCCTATTGGTTTCCAAGCAATATTTGACGACGAAATGAGTAGAAATAAGATGGTATTACCATAATAGTGTTACAATAACCCATGAAAACAAACAGCATCCGTGACTGTGTGAGCGGACGCGAGCACGTCCACCACGCTTGTGTAGATAAAGAATGTAAATATACTCTATATTCTATTTAGTGAATGATTTTTATTTTCCATTATATATATATATCTATATATAGATATATATAAATACAAATATATAGAGAAATCTAGAGATTATTGTGATTATTCGGGTCGCTGCAGACGCCACGTGACGACTTTGCATTGTTTCATTCATTCATAATCTCACAATCTAACCCTCACACACGTCCTCTGACCATCACCAGCTCCTCTGTCACTGTGGAGGATCTTTAAAATATGAAGTGGAGTTAAAGGTCCAGTGTGTGAGCGATAGCGACATCTAGTGGCGAGACTACAGATTGCAACAAACTTCCACTTATCCCTCCCACTTCCCCCAAGCATGTCAGGGAACTACGGTGGCCTTTAAATGCCAGAAAGGATATCATCATCATCATCATCATCATCATCAAGTGTACTGAGTTGTTTGCTGATGAGGTTTATGCAACAAGTGGGCGTGTAAAAACATTTTAAATAAAAACAAAAAAAAAGGTAGTTATACATGTATATAAACACACTTGTACAGATAGAATATTACATTTTCAGCCTGTAAACCTTCCTAAATGTTACATACTGGACCTTTAATGAGCTACAATGAGCCACCAGAGGAATCCATGAAGCTGATCATGGATTTCTTGTTCTCTTTAAATCATAATGTAAACACTTTATTTCATTTGTTTTCCCTTGTTTATTTATTTATTTTTGTTCTGTCATGGAAGAGGTCGTTGATTGACGGCCTGCGGGGGGGGGTCACATTCACGGACGTTCAGCAGATTAGCAGATTAGCCAAACTATGTTTATTTATTGCATGCAGACTATGCAGATGGAAAAAAAAGAAGTGTGTGTTTAGTGTGTCGTTTTACCCCCCGCGCACACACACACACACACACACACACACACACACACACACGTGATGTGCAATGAACGACAAAGCACTTACTGTATGTACTTACAAAAAATATAAAATAATTAAATACAGCCACAGTTTTAATTAAAGAAAGAAGAAAAGTTTGAGGCTGGGATTAAGTTAAGAGATTACGCTCGACTGATCCTGTCTGCCTGTTTGAGTGTATGTGTGTCTTACCTCAGCTGTGTGTCTTTGTGAGTCCACACAAATGTAACGGCCTTTTTGAGGATGAAGACCTGGTTTTAGGGTAAGAATTAAGGCTCCAACTAACGATTCTTTTCAGAATTGATTAATCTGACGATTATCGAGCGCTCGTCATAAAGTGTTTTCCGAAACCTGGAAATGATTCTGGTTTTGTCCACAAACCAAACTTATTCAGTTTGAGTGATTTTTTTTATGTGGAGCAAAGAAATCAGGAAATGTTCACATTTAGGAAGCTGAGAAAATCAGAAACAGACAGATTTATCGATTAGAATAGTTGACGATTAGGTTAAAGGTTAGGGTGACACTGCAAAAACAGCCCTACTTTTTTAGTTTTTAGAAAAATAATCTGGTGCCAATGCTGTATGCAAATGTTGTTCCTTAAAATGAGGAACAAATGTGGAAAACTTGGACAGAATTTAAGAAAGTTGTACATGTTTATTACAGCAAAGAGATTCTGTCATGTAGGAAATGTTTACTGCAAACCCGTGTTTCAGCTTCTTACTGGTAATTAAAGCTTAAATTCAGCTCTAATGTCTTATTAAGACAAAGTTAGATAGGTGTTTTTTATTAAAATATAATTATTTTCCAATTTTTGTTTTTGTACAAACACGAGAACAATGTCCCTGAAATGAGGCTGATTTTACTTTCTTTTTTTTTTTGCAGTGTAGGCACTTAGTTTTGATGGCTAAGGGTAAGGGTAAGGGGCTACTGTGTGTGTGTGTGTGTGTATAAGGAGAACAGGCGTGTTAAGGTTGACCAACCTCACTGCCACACCTGCAGTACTCCTCTGACGACGTAGGGGTCGCTCTGTTTCTCTCGGTCTTCTGCCCTCATCATGGTTGTAAGGACTGTTTAAAAAACAAAAATAAGAAAAAAAGGAGCCATTTTCTATTGTTCACACTTCTCTGACTCTTTCTCCTCTCTCTATGAACAACTCACTTTGTAACTCTCCCTCCCTCTCTCCCTCTCTCCCTCACTCTCTCTCTTCCTCCCTCTCTCGCTCTCTCTCTCTCTGATGTCTGTTTCTTCTTTGGTGAATAAAGCTGAGTTGCTCCACTGCCCCTCTGCCGTCTCCTGCTTGTTCTTTCCATCTCTCGCTCTATAACATTCACTCTTTCGTTGGCTGCTGACAAAAAATAATAAATAAATCACAAGCTGTTCTCACTGCATCCCTATCTAACTAACACACACACACACACACACACACACACACCCAAAGATGAAGAAGAAGACGGTAAGTGTGTTTCCAGCAGCCTCAAAAAACATATTATACACCAGTTGAACTTTAATATTCGCTGGTTTTATCTTCATTATGGTCACTTATTCAAAATAAAGTAAAGTAAACGGTGAAATAATGGACAAATGTGAGCTATTCTGTGAAGTTGCTCCATGAAAAATCTCCCAAATCAACATCAGATGGTAGAATTCTCCTCTCACGCCGTACACTTGGTTTAATAAATCACACTTTTTTTATGATTGCGATAGAAAAAAAAGAACAAAAACCACAGCGATGGCAGACGTTCAGCGTTCAAACTGTGCAGGCGCGTTTAATTAAGACGATGTCGGAGTGAAAATGGCCACGATTGAAAACAAATGTGGCTTTTTTGATTCGACGTGAACGTGAACACAAAAACGTTTCATGTGATTAAATCACACTTGCAATAAATTATATTTAAGAGGATAAATTGGAAGATAGTAAGGTAGTTTAAGGTTAAGGGAGAATAAAAGAAAGTAGAGTTGGTAGATAAATAAATAGCTAAATTAATCAGCTTGTTAATTATTAATCTCCTTGTTTTCCCTGGGCTCTAGGGGGCGCCACCTTGGACCAAATGCAGCAGTTTTTAATCAGACTATAGTGACAGCACTGATACAGACGTAAATAACCAGATATTTGAGAGCAAATTGCGTGAAAGTTGTTTTACTTTTGCTCATAAAAACGTCAGGATCAACACAGAGACTTTTAACACACAGCATAAATCAGCAAAAGTTCATTTCCTGCAATAATCAGTTTAATAAAAGTTGTATTTGTTGTGTTATGTCATCGTTTTATATCTGAGTTTATCTGAGATGACAGACTGGATGTTTCTGTACACGTGATCTGACGATGCAACGCCGCGGAGAAAAACCAGACCACAAAATGAATGTCCATTAATGATGATGTCATCTCACACACACACACACACACACACACACAGGACACAGGCATGTTTTCTCTAATAACGGACACTAACTGATTTAATCTAATCTGGAGATGATTACAGGCTGCATGGTGTGTGTGTGTGTGTGTGTGTCGCTGGAGTCCATTATAGACGTCATTATCATTACGCACGCACACACACACACACACACACACACACACACACAGCTGTAAAATAACGTTATCAAGAGTGAGGGAGAAAAACACATGTTTAAGAATCATGTGCATTAAAAAAATCAGCTTCTATGAGTGTGTCATGTGTGCTGAGGTCATTCAGTGACTTCGTGGCTTAATTCTATTTATTACTCACAGAAATGACACAAGGAAATAAACAGCACAGGCAGATTATGTGAGTTGGAGCTAAATTATTGGATGATACGTGAACCAAGTTTAATTTCCTAGTCTCCTCAAAGAGTAGCACAACCCTCAGTCACTTCTACTTCTTATACTATTATACTAATCTAAATCTGTTTAGTGCTTCCTTTAAAAACTCTCTATATCGATTCTTGTCCTTTTTGCACAGACTCAAAAACAGACACTGAGGTCATGAGATGAGCCACTGATCAGATTATAAAATAAAAGTACAGCACACTGACTGTATCTACGTGAGGAAATCATCTTTTGTTGTGTGTTCCAAAAAATGTGTGTTCTTACTGTCTTTAAGACACAGGATTCATCTTTATTTAAGCCATCAGACTTAGATCAGATTCTTCTAAAACCCCTCATAGAGACTCAGATTCAGTTGTTGAGTCGTTAAATAAGAAGACAAAGACAATGTAAACCTGTCTTGTCCCTGAGGACAGTTTTATTAAGAATATGTCATATGTTGGTATAATAAGATTACTGTTGCTCAGTTCATGGAATTCTTGTTAAGAACAGGCAGAGAGGAAAATCTGATCAAAGTGAGAAAGAAGAAACTCCCTTTTCCCCCAAATCCAAAGAAAAATCCCAACAACAACAACAACAACAACAACAACAACAACAACAACAACAACAACAACAACAAGCACAAAATGTCTGCTGCAGTCCGGCTGTGAGTGATTCAGGGGAAGTCCAGTGCAGCTGTGATAATCAGGCTTTTTATACTGTGCAGACCAATCAGCTCCCAGGATCCACCTGTACACACACACACACACACACACACACACGCACACACGTGATTCAATCAAGCACACACACCTGCAAACCATCACACACAGATACAGACACACATACACAGAAAAAGGGAATTATTTGACACATTGGTATCAGTATATGTGCAGAAAGGTTGTTTTAATGATTAATGAGGATTAATATCAGCACTAAAAATAGCAAGTTTAGTCTGTTTATTCTCTCCTTTATTTTCATGTACCCCTAATTGTATCACCAGTGTGTGTTCACTGAACTAACAGAAATGTTTATTAGTGTGGAATATACGTGGCAAAATAAGCCAATAAATACATGGATTAAAGCAGTAGAGCTGTTGGCTGAGACTTTATGGCAGTAAAAGTAAAAGCTACACTCATTCATGTCCGTGTGTTCTGCTGCTGCTGCATTGTTCCTGCAGCGAGTGTGAGAGTCAGGAGGTTTGAGGATGACAAGAGAAGAAATCACATGAACTTAAGTTCTCACGGTAGAAAAAACTGCTTAGTCATGCAGAAACAAATGCTCTCCTGGAGTCCAAATTGTCTCTGAAAGATGACAATAATAATAATAATAATGATAATAACAACAATAATAATAATAAAATGTTTTATCACAGGGTTCGACCAAACACCAGAGGTTGCCGTGACAACAGAAAATGGCCATCAAGCTCCCATTCCGACCAGACATCCTCACACTGCCATGGTGAGTCGTCTCTGTGTGTGTGTGTGTGTCATTTTTTGTGATTATATTACACATTTTGATAGCATATCTGCCGTATTTGTAAGATAACGTACACTCACGTTATCAGCCGTCTGCCAGGACAAACCTGTCGTCGTGCAGTGATAAAACCAGATTATTTCCATGATCTACTTTTTTATTTACCCTTTTTGTTGTGAGAAAACAGAGCAGAACAAAACAGGACGTTCTCCTGCTGTAACTTAGTAATAAGCAACGTTTGCCTTTTACAAAAGTACATTTTCTTTGTGGGAATACAGTGTGATTATACAGCTTCACTGCAGACCATCATTTTTTGCTTGTCCCCATGTTGAGACATTTTTGAGAGGAGTACTTTTACGTTTGGCATCTCTGACTCACAGCAGCAGCTCACTGTCAGCTAAAAGTCTGATTTTAGTCGGATTAAGACAATAATTTGGTTTTCTTCATGTCATGTAAACACGTTAGACTGATTAAAATCGAGCTAGTCTTAGTCAGACAAACAAAGCTGGATAATGTGATTCATAGTCCTATTACTCCTGCATGTATACGCTTAGTCAGACTAGAGTCGGTCTTTGACCCAGATAATATAAACAGATAATATAAACTTTTCAATACGCACTAGCTTATAGAGAGATACATACGGAGGCGGAGTCACACGTACACGGCCAATAAATCAGTTTTCTCCTCTGTATGTAAACTCAGTTGTCCGATTGCCTGCCTTAGTCCGACTATGACCTTAGCTCGATTAAACTGTGCTTGTAAACGTACTGACTCTGAAAATACTATGAACTGTGTCAACAGACTAAAAACACAAAGTAAAAAAAATACAGAGTTGTTGAGCTTTTAACTTTAAATTGTGAATAAATAATAATCAGTGAATGCAGCATTTCAACTTACTCTGCCTCTTTAATCTCTGGGGACGTAGCGCGGTCACTTTTTTTTGTTGTTCCCTAACTGCCACACCCCTGCTGAACCATGTGATCTCATGTTGGTAAAAATACAAAAATACTGTTAAAATGTGCGATGATCTATGGGAACAATGTGCAACAGTAAATTGTGCTGCCTAGCAATACAGGAAGTGCTGGTGACTTCCTGCCAACATGGCAGCAGCTGTGGTGTTTACTTGTTTTCAGCTCTTATTTTGAAAGGTATCTATTAGGTTTTATTTTGTCCCAATGACAACAGAGTGATAACATACTGAATCTTAAACAACTTTAAAGCACAAAACTTGAGTAAATGCAGGTTTTTCTTTCCTGAAGTGTTTCTGGAGTCTTTTTGTTTCTATTGTGTGAAGACACCAGCAGAGCAGAGAGAGTCTGGGGGGGGGGGGGGGGGGGGGGGGTTTGGATGTGGAAGTGGACAGATGGACAGAGAGGAGGAGGAGGAGGAGGAGGGTGATGATGGAGGAGGTGGTGGTGGTGGTGGTGGTGCAGTCAGATTGTTTAGCAGCTGAATAAATGAATGAAAGGCAGCTGTAACCCGATCCTCGCGGCTCGGGGCCTCATTGTGCGCGCGGCGCGGCTCGCTCTTTTGATTATCTGTGGAACGGGACAGAAAGGACTCCCGGGAGCTCACGAGCCCCCTGCATTATTCAGAGCGCGTGCCTCTCAGGGAGAGAGAGAGGGAGCGAGAGAGAGAGAGAGAGACAGACAGAGAGAGAGGGGAGGTGCTGGTTGTTGGAAAAGCTGGCGCGTAAAGGGAGCTCAATGTCATCCCAGTCACAGGCTGTGGTCACCGTTACATCCGCTCCTCCTCCTCCTCCTCCTCCTCTCCTCTCCGTTTGTTTCATGTAACCTCCTCCTCCTCCTCCTGGTGCAGCATCTGCAGCCACGTTTCTTTTATTCCGGTCGTGCAAAAGAGAAGAAGCAGAAGACAAAGACAGAGAGAAGGAGAAGAAGGTGAAGAAGAAGGAGAAGAAGTGCGGTGCGCAGGTCGGTTACGCCAAACTAATCCCGGGTTATTATTAACCTCTGGTTTAAGAAGCTCTCACAGGGATTAACTGCTGTTTATTTCTTCTTCACACAGGTAGATTAAATGAACTTAAAATGTATTTGGGTGTCATTTAAAGTTAAAGAGGCAGGAAAAGTCATAGAGGAGGGTGTGTGTGTGTGTGTGTGTGTGTGTGTGTGTGTTGTGGCTTATGTGGAGAAACAGGCTGTAATTACACTGATTGTTTTTAAAGTGAGGAGGACACTGGATACTGGAGAGAGACAGAGATCCAAAGGAGGTCAGTGGACCAGACTGTTTGCTGCAGTACAGTCTCTGCTCCTCCTCCTCCTCCTCCTCCTCCTCTGCATCACTTTAACCCACATATGACGTGACCTTAACCTGATTGTTATCCTCCACATGCTTCAGGACTTGTTGTCATTGCTGCTGCTTGTCACAATAGTCTTCATCAAACATCATCACCATGCTGTTTTAGCTGGATTTCTACTGTTTAAAGCGTATCATAGTATCATATTTATATACGCTGCTGTGCAGATTGTTCTCCATCAGAGAACAATGTGATGGATGTTGAGATACATCAATATATCAACTTCATTTATGATTCACTTAAAATGAATCATTTCAGAACTACACACCTGTGTCTGTGTTCACGTGGGCAAACTGAGGTTTTAATGCACGAACAAACAACTTTGACATTTGAAATATCAAGTGTCCGTCTGACATATTCATGCCAAATATGGAAAAAAACTAAAACAAAACAAACAGAACGAAGCCGCAGCTCTTCAAAGGCACACATTGCAATTAATTAACCTTGTAAAGCCGCTCGAACACTGAGGACAAAAATGTATTCTACAATTCAAGTAATGGCACAAATTACAGCAATTGTCTGTGTGTCAAGCTTTCAACATTATAAAATCATAAATAAAACAGCACTGACTCAGAGTCATGAGTTCTCATTTCTTAAGGCTAAATCTTTTGGACTTGAGAAGTAACATGACACAGAATCCAGCTGCTAGATGCTAAGAAGCTAGCTTATAAGAAGTAAAATAACTGCTAGTTGAGCCAGCTGTGAGTTGCTACGAAGCTATACCTGCCTGCTGCTAAGAATGTAGCTGCTAGTTTCTGAGAAGCTAGCTTATAAAGCTAAGGAAATAACTGCTAGTTGTTAAGGAGCTAAAAAAAAAGAAGCCATCTACTAGTTGCTAATACTCTAGCTGCTAGTTGGTACAAAGCTAATTAAAGAGCTCAACATATAACTGCTAGTTGTTAAGGAGCTGAAAAGAAAAGCCACCTGCTAGTTACTACGAAGTTAGCTACTGGCACTTCTCTGAGTACAGCTTGATGAAAATTGTAAGAAGAACCACAAACAGGGGAAAGTGGATTTGAATTCCTTTGGGAAAGATTGAGGATTAGAATGAAGGACACCTTCGATTTGTGATTAAGGACTGCATTGCAGCTCTTAGTGGAAATTAGCGGAAGAAGAAGAAGAAGCTAGCTGCGAATTACTAAGAAACTAGACTAAAATGAGTCTTGCCATTCTTTTAAAAGAGATTCAAGATGAATGTAAGTAAGAAAGTAACAGCATAGCAGCTTCATTAAACCAATATAACATTAAATGACATGCATTTAGATCAATAAAGTGTTGTAATGGGTAAAGCTTTAATTATAATGGTATTATACTTACAATAACATCTCTAACATGCTCTTTCCTTTACAAAAAAACCCTTTGAAACTTTAAACCTGTCACTTTGTAAACTATGTGATGATAATAATAATAATAATAACATTTTCAGCTTCCATCCTGCTAATATAACAAGTAAAAAACAATATTTTACAGAGAGGAGTTTGTCACAAACATGTGTTAATCACCGACCACACTGTGAAGAAAGACCTGGCACAGTCTTTTATTCTACGTTCAAGATTATCATGTGTTTAATATTCACCCTCCTTTTCAACCCCGTCACTGTTGCCAAGCAACTTTAAGTGTATGAAGCGAGGGACACTGTCCTGCTGCATGTAATTTGGTCCTGTGGATGAGAGACATTTATTGAGAGGTCGTTCTTTTAAAAGAGTTTAAATCTGATTCTCTGAGCTAATGCAGGAATATCGAATTTAAACAAATACACATCAGTAAATGTTAATAAAACGTGAACAATATTGCAATTTGTTCTAGGGCCATAATCTAGATGACAATAAACTTTATGAGGCAGAAATAATCCAATAATGAAACTTAAAAACTGAGATGTAAACAAAGTCATTGGTGCAGGCGTACGTCTATTTCTATTGCCTGCTTTCTTTTTTAGAACAGCGCTCACTGTTTTGTTTGTTCATCATTCGACATCAAGAGGTGATTCTGGAAATAACGAACCGCAGCAGCAAACTGCCAATTCAGACTGAGCGTTTGCCAATAACTCTGCTCGGCCCGGGCACAGAATACAATCACAGCCATCTCTCTAATTTGATTGGACGGGTAATGACAGGAGGAACCAGCCACACATTGAACGCCCCAGTGACTTCTCGGTCAGTCCCTGTCGTAGTACGTTTCTGTGTGTGTGTGTGTGTGTGTGGTGGAAGTACATTTTTACATTTAGTGTGAACAACATTAGTTATCAATAATGGCTTCCTCCTCCGCACCACACCCTCTTCCAAGAAATCACACACCCTCTTCGCACTTGATCGCAGGTTACGTAACAGCCGTGTGGTCGATGATGCTCAAGCTTCTGAGCAGAGAGTCACGGGAGGTGGAATTGGGAACTGACATGAATGGGTTTAAGGCGGTGACGGGAGGTGAAAGTGTGTGTGTTTTGGGGGGTAAGTTGAAGAATCAATGCAAGGCGAGGGAGGAAAACATGAGGCAGGGAGGAGGAGGAGGATTGTAGGAAGTCTGTTCAGTGTCACTGAGCTCCAAGTGCTGTTGACATTAACTGGCCGATGGCCTTTGAGTGCCTGATCTGTTGATGGCCGACTTCCAGGAAGAGAGGTTCACTCCACCTTGTGTTACCGCCTGGATTCAGTCCCAAAGTTTCACACCAGGGCTGAACGATTCTGAGTAAATATCTCATTGCGATTATTTTGACTGAAATGTTCATTTGAAAGCATATTTAAAACGATTACTGCGTGATATTTGTGCAGATCTGTGAGAAACAAAGTCTGTAGAATATGATGCGTATAGGCCAGGATAATATTAGTAGTATTCGAGTTAACCTGAAGTCGAGGGAAATGGTGGTCCAGTGGCTCGCATTGTTGCCTCACAGCTGGTTGAGATCCCGGGTTGTACCGCAGGTCTTTCTCTGTGGAGTTTGTGCTCAGGGAGTACGAACTAAGACGTGATGTGTTTTGTTTGTTTGTGCTTGGAAGTCATGCGAGTGCTCCTGTGAGAATGAGGCTTGAAAGTCATATTTTCCCCAAGTCTGATGTCGCTGGAATCTTAAGTACTTCTGTTCGGTTGTGACTGACACTTTGTGGATATTCTTGTTTGGCCCGCTGGAGTTCAATGACAGCTCAAAGAGATAAAGGGACACAGTCGTTTCCCTGTGTGTGTGTGGTAACTGCACTTGATCACACTGTGAAAAGAGGTCACCTTGACCATCTCCAAACTGGAAGAGCTTGAAGTTTGACTTCAGTTAAGGATGAAGTGGATATGATGCAGGATCACGATGGTAGATGGTTTTCATGACTCAGTCTCATGGTGCTTTGTCCAATTCACAGTTCCAGCACGGCTCGATGCTTTTTTCCATTAGTGATAGTACCTTGGTCAGAGAGTGTCATCACTAGAAGAGTCATGAGCTTGACGTCACAAGACACAAGAATCAAACCGCACAATGCTGAACTGTAGATCAGTTAAAAGAGACTTAAAAATCCTGAAAACATGCGTTAATCTCAAAGGAAATTGTCTAAGATTTCAACATTTCACAGAGGAGTCTGGTGTATTTTACAGTACAGGCGTGTCATACCATTGTATAGATGCATTAGTCTCATCCAGGCCAAGCTTTCTATGCAGATGACTTATTAATCCTGGATATAAGCTTTTATTGGCACAGTTGTTTTCACAGATGTGGCTCCTCCATCTGACCTCGTAATTTCCCTTTCCTTTCTTTTTTTTTTTTTTTAATATATGTTTATTAGTTTTTCAACAGGTAAGACAAGAACACTAAACAAAACAGTCAAACAAACAAACATTTGGCTCACTTACATATTCAAATCCAAGTTCAAATTCAAATTCAAATTCATACAGGCAGAAGATTCAGGGGTCACATCTTATACAAAGGAGAAAACATTCAAAACAAATAAGTAAAATAAAAGGAATACAGAAATAAAAGTGTCCCTTTTGAGGTAGAGCATTCAGAGCTATGATACAAACCCTCTTGTGAGAATAGTGGAAATATTCAAACCAAAATGCGACAAAAAGGGTTCCCATGTTTTACGAAAAGCATCATCATTACTGTGAAGTTTACATGTCAAAAAGTCCAACACAACATATTCAAATACAACCCTTTGCCACTGAGTCTTAGACGGAACTTTATCTGTGATCCAATTCAAAAGAATGCTCTTTCTAGCACAGAAAGCAAGTGTCTGAAAAAGTTTTCTTCTAAATTTGTCAGTGATGGACATGTCAGATATACCGAGTAGCAGGTATAAAGGGTTATTATTACTATTAGTAGACAGAATCTTATTAATTTCCTGCCCTATAATCTGCCAAAACGTCTGTATCTCTCTACAATACCATAAACAATGTGTCAGACTACCAGTTTCTGTCTTACACTTGGGGCACAGTGGAGATGTATTAGGGCTGTATTTGTGGCGCTGAGAGGGAGATATATGAACCCTGTGTAGGAGCTTTAGCTGCATAGCTCTCACTCGGTTACAGACATTCAGTGTTTTTGCATTTTTCCAAGCGTCATTCCAGTCATCATCTGTTATCTTAACATTAAGTTCTCTTTCCCATAAGCCCTTCAGAGAGGAGGTGTTTGCGATGTTATACTCTTTAAGAATATTATAAAACAGGCTAATAGAACCGCCAGACTTTAGCCAAAAGAGCTGCCTCTCTAGGTGTGAGACATCCTGACACTGAAGGATTGAGGTATCCCTAGTGATAAAATTTCTCACTTGCAAATACCGAAAGAAGTCTTGTTGTTGGATATCATATTTCCCCTTCAGCTGACTAAAAGACATCATGGTGGGGCCTTCCAGTAGGTTGCGTAAAGTAGATATTCCTTTGTTTACCCAAATCTGGAAGTTATTGTCCATTAGCCCAGGGAGGAAGTCAGGGTTGTCGCATATCGGAGTGAATACAGACGTGAATCGAGATCTGCCCTCTAATTTTCTGATGGCATGCCATGCCTTAACTGTGGAGATCGTAATAGGGTTAGTACAAGCAGATTTCAAAGATGTATTTTTTCTAATAAACAGAAGATTATCCAAAGGATATTTAGACATTGAACTTTCTACATCCATCCAGAGAGACGTGGATTTATTATGCACCCAGTCAGCTATGGTACGCAAATGAACACTGAGCTGAAATTTTCTAATGTCCGGGAGGTCGAGACCCCCCTCTGAGGATGGAAGACATAGCGTAGCTATTTTCAGGCGTGGTCTCCTCTTAGACCATATAAAGGAGCTAAACCAACTATTTAACTGTTTAATAGTCTTATGGAGGAACACGACTGGGATCATTTGTATGGGGTAAAGTAGCCTAGGGAGAATGTTCATTTTTAGGAGTGCGACACGACCTAACCAGGAAATTGGAAGAGTATTCCATCTCTCTAGGTCTAGTCTTATACGCTCAAATATGGGTGGGAAATTTGCTTTGTAAAGCTGATCAAACGAGGGTGTTACACGTATTCCCAAATAGACAAAACCTTCTGGGGACCATTTAAACGGGAAGGGGGATGGGGTTTTAGGTATCTGTTTCAGGCAACCTAATGGCATCACTTCCGATTTACCATAATTTATTCTGTAACCAGAGAAAATACTGAACTCATTAATGGTCTCAATAAGGGCTGGGATAGATACCTCAGGTTCAGTCACAACAATCAAGACATCGTCAGCATAAAGAGTAATCTTGTGTTGTCTAGTGGCCATAGTGAGACCATGTATGTTTCCATTAGTCCTAATAGCTTCAGCAAGTGGCTCAATTGCCAAGGCGAAGAGCAGGGGCGATAGAGGACACCCTTGCCTTGTACCTCTAAAAATTTCAAAGTTAGAAGATTGCAACCCATTTGTAAGCACTGCTGACAGGGGATTTGTATAAAGTAGTTTAATCCAGGTTATAAAATTTTCACTTAGGCCAAATTTGTAAAGTGTAAAAAACAGGTATGGCATCTCTACACGGTCAAACGCCTTCTCGGCATCCAGAGAAAGCACCAGACCATTCAAAGACTGCTGTTGAAAAACCTGAATTGTGTTCAGTAATCTGCGCATATTATTGTATGAATTACGACCCTTAATGAATCCAGTTTGGTCGGCATTTATAAGAACAGGGAGTACGCCTTCCAGTCTTGTTGCTAATATTTTGGAGAGAAGTTTTAGATCAGCATTCAATAAGGAAATAGGCCTGTATGATGCACAATCTTCAGGGATTTTCCCTTTTTTTAAAATGAGAGAGATGTGCGCTTCTCTCAAAGACTGTGGTAAAACACCTTTCTTAAAAGAGTCATTAAACATGTCTAGAAGTGGGTCGGCCAGTAAATCACAGAACTCTTTGTAGAATTCGCTACTGAATCCATCTGGACCTGGCGCTTTACCAGATTGTAACCCTTTAATAGCATTGAGCAACTCTGTCTTAGATATGGGAGCTTCAAGACATGCTTTCTGGGCATCAGATAAGCTAGGAAGGTTAAGAGAGGAGAAAAAATTGTTCATTTTGTCAGTTGTATCATTATATAGTTCAGATTTATACAAGTTTTCATAGTAGGTTTTAAAAGCCTTATTAATGGCCACAGTATTAAAAGTCTGTTTACCCTGACTGTCTATGACTGAAGAGATAATTCGTGAATCAGCCTTTTTCTTCGTCAAATATGATAGATATCTCCCAGCTTTATCTCCATGTTCGTACATTTTTTGTTTGGCAAGTCTGATTTTACCTTCCGCATCCTTAGTCCATAACAGATTTAAAGCGCACCTAATTGCAGAGATCTCTTTAAGTTTCTGTACAGACGAGTTTTTTACATATTCTTTCTCTGCATACTTCAGTTTAGATTCTAAAATTTTCCTTTGTCCATCCTGTCTTCGCCTCTTAGTGGACATATAAGATATAATAATACCTCTGGAGAAGGCTTTAGACGTTTCCCATAATAATGAAGAATCACTGGTGGAGGCTGAATTAACAGATAAAAACGAGTGAAATTCTTCTCTAAAGTAAGATAAAAAATTGTTGTCAGTTAGGATAGAAGGGTTGAATTTCCAGTGTTTGGTTTGGTTGACTGGGTTCCCTAAATCATATTGTATGAACACAGCAGCATGATCAGAAATAATTATATTTCCTATAGCACTGGATATAACTGACGACAGTAGGGTTCTCGGGAGAAAGAAATAATCAATCCTGGTATAGGATTTGTAAACATTTGAGAAAAAGGTATATTCTCTCTCAGCTACATGTTGGGCTCTCCACACATCTGTATAGTCTAGGTCTTCACAGAGTGCTGTGACCCTTTTAGCTTGGGGTGAAAGTGATAATTTACCAGGTGGAGATTTGTCTACAATAGGATTTAAATGGCAGTTAAAGTCTCCTCCAATAAAAGTGTTTCTGACATTAAGACCTATCACCTTAGAGAAAGAAGTAGTGAGGAGGTCGCTTGGGTATCCAGGTGGGTTGTAAATATTCATTATAGCAATTTCTTCCCCATAAAGTATGCCTCTCACAATCACATAACAACCTGCTCTGTCTTTTGTACAGTCTAGAAGTTTGAATGGTACATTTCTCTTAATTAGAATGGCCACACCTCTACTCCTTGAAGTAAAAGATGAAAAATAAACCTGTCCAAAACCTCCTTGTTGTAATTTCAAATGTTCACTGTCGTTTAGATGTGTCTCTTGCAATAGTGCTATGTCAACGCATTCCTTTTTAAGATAAGTTAAAATCTTTTTCCGTTTGACAGGCGTATGAACACCATTTACGTTCCAGGTGCATAGCTTCAAGGCTGACATGATCATGGGTTCTGAACTAAAATATTACCTGAACACATTGCCTGTAATGAAATCCCTAACAAAGTGAGCCAAATAAAACAAAACAGAAACAGAACATTATGAAGGTCATAACAAAAAACAGTGCGTCTAACGCACCCTCTGCCAAACACTGGCATAAAATATACACTGTCCTTCTCCTAAACTTGGAGGAGCTCGAGTGAAAGGTTTCTCCAGCAACAAAAGAAAGATATCTATCCGAGAAATCCGGAGGCATTGCTTATAATGATCCTACAAAGGTAACAGACAGAAATCAAGTGTAATGCTTAATGCTTATACATTATATGACAGCAAAACCTACTAAGAGTCTACTAAAAGTCCGACAGACTTACAGATTAATGCTCACACATCATCATTATCATCACGAGGGGCATCCTTCAGTGACTGGACGTATTTCTCAACCGTGGCTGGGTCGTGGAACATCTTGGTGGATCCGCGACAGGTGACTCTCAGTGATGCGGGGTAGACTTGCCTGTAGTCGGCCCCGAGCGCTCTCAGCTGTTTCTTCACTCCGTCATAACCCCTTCTCCTGCGGAGAACGGATGCTGAAAAGTCCTGAAATATCATCACCGTCGCGTCCACGTATTTCAACGCTTCATTTTTCCTTCCCATTTCCCACGCCGCATTCATCACACGTTGTTTATCTTGATAATTGTGGAACCTGACCAGCACCGAGCGCGGTCTCTGGGTGGAGGGGGGCATTGCGGCCAGTAAGCGGTGCGCTCTCTCCAACTTTATGCGACCAGACTTCGTTGCGATGCGAAGAATTTTAGGGAGCCAAGCCTCAAAGAACTGAGTCGGGTCGTCTCCTTCAGCCTTCTCTGGGAGTCCGACGATACGGATATTTTTACGTCGTCCTCTGTTTTCCAGGTCGTCGGACCGCTCACGTAATTCACACACCATCTTTTCCAGCGCCTCCAACTTTCTGTCGACCGGGTCTGCGGCATCCTCCAGCGCTGAGATCCTCTGTTCGGCCTCCGTTATTCGCTTCCCGTGACTGTCAAGTTCTTCTCTGTGTATTTTCAAGAGCTCTGACAGTGGGCCTAGTTTGTCGTCAATAACTTTAGATATGTTAGCTGTAATTTCGCCCACCGCTTCCCGAAGTGCCCTTAAACTAGTTTCAGCTGTGGTGTCGGCTATGATGCTAGCTCCTGCTTGGGCTTCGCTCGCCCGTTGGTTGTGCTCAACGTCATCGGGAGCTTGATTTTTCTTACGTGGCATGCTGTCGGATTGTCTCAGAAAGTAGCTGTCAATGTTCATGTTAGGCTAATAAACCATTAGGAGTTTGAAATGTAATTTTTGTAGGATTAAGTGAATAAATCAGCTAATAAGCGCAACAGCTCTCTCGAACGCGACCTTCCCTCACGCCGCCATCTTGAAAAAAAAGTCCCTTTCCTTTCTAAAAAGGGAGGAAAACAAACTAATAGAATCAGAGATGAAGACGTTCACATCAATTCTTGTGTGACCACAAAATTCTTGCATCATTTGTGTAGAGGATTAAGGAAATGGCATTAATTAAAAGAGTGATTGAAGGATTGTATGAATTGATAGCAGATATTTCAAATGAAGGTCGGTATCGTTTAGAAAATGTACTTTTTGTTCTATGTGCTTTAAGTTCTAGACATAACCTGAGGGGGGAAACATGCAAATTCCAAACAGGAACGACCTGGACAAAAAACCCAACTTTGGACCAAAAACCTTCCTGCTGTGAGGCACCGGTGTCCCGCCGCCATATCATTACCTCAAATCACTTTGTCACATTCCATCATAGGAAATAATTGTGTTCATTTGTTTTTTTTGGAGATGTTTGTGTTCCAGAGGGGAAGAGAACAGGAGGGATGCAGGAAATGCAACAATACAAACTTGGCCATGTGATGGCCTCCTTTACAACAAAAGCTCCACCACCCACTATTGTCCATTACATCCACCGAGTATTGTTGTGCCGCGCGACAGAAGCCATTCATTGAACTCACAGCGAAGCACATACCACCTATTTGCACAAATACCATGTTTACAACAAACATGTACCGAGGCAGCAGAAAATACAGGGGAGGAGACGGACATTAACATTCTTCTCTAACTCGTAACTTGTACTTCTCTGACAGGAGGAGAAAGAGCAGGATAGTATTTATTTTCACCCCCTCCATCACCAGAATTCACAACAAACTGGTAGAACCTATCTTATCTTACCTACAGCAAAGCCTTTTTTTCAGTGACTCTGTGATTCGGGGAAGTCAGCAGGGGAGGTTGACCTCTAATGTCAGGGCCTCATCGCACAACACACAGCGCCGTGTTTGGTGTTGAAAAGCTGAAAGTCTCTTTTATCACATTCCAGCTTCAGACTGGAATGTCAGCGTGCCATGTGGGCTCTAGGTGTTCCAGAATGTGTGTACTGTGCGGGCTGTGTTTTCATAATCTTGTAAGAACTCTGCGCTGGGGACGCTGAAAGTCAGCATTTTGGGAGTTATTACATTTCTGACAACCTCTTCGAGGGCCTGTTTTATGGTTTCAGTTTGTATACATGTGTGTCAGTGGGAAAAATCTCTGACGTGAACATTTGTATCCACTTTTAGTTTAGTTTTGAGGAAACGCTGTTAGAGTTGCAGAGATATCACCATTCGTATCCAAAATATGACCAATATCACAACCTTGATCTACTGATATCAAATCAGTCTGATATCGTCGATAGAGATATATACATATATATATATATATATATATATATATATATAGTCTGCTTCTGGTCTGCTTCAACACACCTGAAACATCTAAAACATGCAGGATCAGGACCAGGATTGAGAAGCCATATTTAGCATTTAAATTTTCTTACATCTATTCCAGTAATTTTGACCATTATCGGACCAATATTGATAGATCAGCTCATCCCTAAAATCTGTCTCAAACATTTAGGGCTGAACAATATCGGCAAATCTAACTGCAATTATTTTGATTTGCTTTGTGATACATATTTAACTCAAGCTTCAGGTAAAATGAAATGCAGCCTATCCACCACATGACACAAAATACTTAATATTGACAGTACCAAATAACTAGCACTAGAGGATATCTTCTAGAGAGCTGTGACGTTCATACAGAGAGGTCTGTAACAGTCTGGCGACGAGAGGCTGGAGATCCAGGGAATAAGTAGAGGCTTGATGATTAGATTGGGAGCAGGTGTGCTCCCGCCGCAGGTGAACTGATTGCATGCTGATGTGAATGCAGGAGAGAAAGGAGGCGGGGCATGACAGCTGTAACTAAGGATTATTTCCATTATTATCCAATCTGTTCTTTTATTTTTCCATTAAACGCAGAAAAATGATGTCAAATGTTGACCAGGGAGTGTCTCCCAAAGCTCAAAATGTCCTTAAATCTAAAAAAGTTTTGTCCAATGTTATTTAGTTTAATGTCATAAAAGAGCCAAGAAATGCAGACAAATTCCTCTCCAATTTGCTATAATAATTAATAATTATTATAATTATAATTACGATTTTCGGTTTGAAAATACTATTACTTTTTGAAAACTCTGCTATAATCACTGCTATCACTTCACTTCTTTCCTCAGTGAGTGATGCCGAGGCTGTTTGAGGACGTAATGATTGGAATGTAGAGAATGTGGTGGACTGTGTTACACAAATTTGGGGGGAGTTTTCCTTTAAAGTTCAGTTCAAATCCAGGTCAGCGGCAGCCGGGAGGTAAAATTTGCTATTTATTATGAAGTAAAGGAAAATGATGATGTAGCACATTAGGGATTGTCTGGGGATTAAACCGGGGGGGGTGACATGAATGCGAGCGCTTAGCTTTAGCATATATAAGCATTTAAATAAAGTGACAGGCTCAGACATGTTTGCTGTTAAACGCTGTTTACCTCCTTCCTCTGTCTAAATACTGCAGCCTAATGAGCCAGTTTCCGGATATAGACGAGTGATTAACACGCTGCTCCTCCGCAGCGCTAGTTAATGCTATAAGCTAGCACTGAGAAGCAGCTCACTCTCACAGGACAGCGGTGTTAATCATATGCTCCGGCTAAAGCTACTGGTCTTTAATTATGTGTTCTTAGCTGTATTATTTTAATTGTTAATGGTTAAACTTTAGCCAAACTGCGTTTAAATGATGCTTTTCTAAAAAACAGCAAGAGTCAGAGTTGGCGCTAAAGACGTACAACAAGGTCAGACTGATAAGTTCACCACAGTCGCTGTGTTGTTGCACATTTTAGTAGCATAGTTTTGATTATCAATACAAAATGTGCTGTATTTAACAGGTTGTGTCATAACAGCATGTACGAGTAGTAAGAACTCAGCCTTCTGTGGTTTGTGCTGTGCTTTAATGTCACTAATCTAATCAGCGTCCTTCTAGGCAATGACTTTAAACAGCTGATTTGTGTTAACTGTTTAACACCGGTAACATCAGACGGAGACTAAATGAGACCCTAACCGAGACTTTATGTATATTTTTTATTTATTTTTGTTTCCTAATTGAATTCTGTGTGCCGCATAGCTGTTAGCTTGTCCTATTTGCACAGCTGCTTGTCTTGGCCAGGACACTATTGCAAAGGAGATTTTTATTCTCAATGAGTTTTATTTCTGGTTGAATAAGGGGTTGAAAAAAATAAATCACAATAAATACAATTAAAACAAAACCAAACATAGAGCTAGATAAACACATTTTTCTGTGCATATCGAGTATGCACTCCTTTTTCTGAGATGTAAATGTGTTTTTATATTACATATAAATTAGTAATAATATCAATAATAGCATATAATTACTTATTGGTTTACTTTGTATCTATAAAGTTTTCATATGCAAGTCAAATTTGGCAGCATATTTGGCCAATTCATGGGATAAGCTATGGTTGTCAATAGAGCTGAAAGTTTTCAGATTTTTCAGCTTTTAAATGTGAATATTTTCCATATTACAAATAAATCATTAACACGGAATCATTTTAGTTTGTGCACAAAAAAAGACATTCAAGGACATCATCATTTCCAGGTTTGGGAAACACTGATCAACATTTTCTGATATTTTATGGACTAAACAAGTACTCGTTAGTTGCAGCCCTAGTTGTCTGTGATGCTTGGAAATAGAAGTTGTTGAGCTTTTGTTGTTCTGAGTCACTGTGTGGTCTCTGCAGTGAAAGCCTTGAGAGACCGAACACTAAAATCGCCTGATTCATGTAAAGCAAAGGATTAGAATTCAATGACCAGTCAACCATGTGTCTGCTCCTTCTCCAGTAAAGATTTGTTCCATCATGTGAGACATTACACTTGGGTTTTTTTTGTCTGACTCTAATGAGACTCATATTGTCTTATTCTGAGATTGCTTTTTTGGAATGCGGAATATGTTCTGGCCTTTTGAATTGTTGCATTCACCGACCGTTGCTGTGTGTCATCTGATATGAAACAAAGGGAGTGATAGCTGACAGCATGCACTGTGTGTCCTGCTTGATTAACAGCAGGAGGGAACTGAACGGTTATGTAACCAGTGGAGGCCGAGGGAAGGAAGGAAAGGGTAAAGCTCGTAAAAAAAAAAAGGTTATTGGCAAAGAAAACACGTGGAAGGGTGTGACATTTTCTTATTCCTGTTGTAGGTGGAAAAGCAGAGATAACATGACAAACAGAAAGGCTGTTGAAATGAAATACTTCTGACTCCATGATATAATGGAGTCAGGATTATGTGAGTTGGTTTTGTTTAATCTTTCAAGGCTCCTTGAATCTGTAAATCTTCGGTCTTTAGTTTGTCACATGGCAAGACCTGGATCACACTTTCTGCGTTCCTGGTTCTATTCACGCTCTTATGCACGTACATCACTGCAGTTTCATTCGTACTAAAATGAGTGTAGTGTACTTCCAGGAGTGGCAAATTCACGCCAAGGGTTTGTCCTTCAAGGAATGGGCTGATCATGATTGGATGGCATTCATTAGCCTGGCTACTGTCAGACTGTATTTCAATCTCATTGTAGATTGAGTACTAAAGGGTGTAGTCACCTCCCACTTTCAAAAAGGCAACAGCCGAACCGAAAGACAGCTGTTCTTTGGTGGCAGCCATGTTGGATGTATGCAAAACCTGCCACCGAAGAAGTCTCTTCTCTGTTGTCATCGCCTGAAGCCCAACTCTTCAGCGCCAGTTTATGATTGGTTCTCTTTTTTGGGGAGATTCTGTAGTCTGGCCAAACGGCATCCTTGCCAGACGTGTCTGCAGAGTGAAATCAAAGCGCTGGCAGCTTTGGCTGAGTTCACCCAGGCTGGATATTCATACCATGGCATTCAAAAGTCAAGATATCAAAAACCACTTACACATGTCATAGTGGGCATCTGAATGTGAGAATGGCCCAGGACTAATGGAGTTTGATCAAGATGACCACGACTGTACATTAACTGCTGCTTAATACACTTATGCTGAACCAGTTTACTAAGGGAAATCAGCCCAGTACAGCAAAAATATTATCATGTGCACAGATTCAGGCTCTAGATTTATTTAAAAAAGTGGTACAATCATTGCTTTTACAGAACTCCAGAGAGTTTTTAAAGATATGGTGCTGCTTCTCTGGGATGATCTGTCCTGCTCTTGCTGGAAGAGTTAATCTGGTTCTTTGTCCAGAACTTGGAGAACTTGTTAACACAGCCCGGTCACACTCTGTGACTGCAGACCATTCACCTTAAGAAGATCTGTGAGTATGAAAGCATCTCTGAGTGTGTGTATCTGTCCTTACACTGGGTAAAACTCATAGTTTAAGGTCCAGGTTAGAATTATGGTTCGGAGTAAGAGGCGAGAGGGTAGATATTATGTCAATGAGTGTCCTCACAGCTAAGAACTATAAGTATGTTTGTGAGCAGAGTGCAGCATTAGTATTCAGGCTGGTGAGTCCTCGCTGAAGAGCGCATCGAGCCTTTTGTTGTTGTTCTGTGAAGGGTCTCAGGCAGGAGGTCTGGACTGTGTGTGCGGTGTCATGAGAGGGTTCGAGAAGGGACACGAAGATAGTGGCCATTAGTCCAGACATGTCGTGCATTCCTCTGTAACACTCAAACTTCAAAAGGCACCTCTCAATGATTTCAGTCTGGTTGTTGTTTCAGGCTCTCTGGCAGTGGGTAGGTGAAACTCCGCTTCATTCTTTCTCATTCGTTTGCGCTGCAGTGTGTTGTCATTGTGCAAGTCCGGGAATGACTCAATGATTCTGGTATTGGCTGCGATGTGTTAACTCCCTGAAGTCTCAGTGTGGTTTTGTCACCATTGCTTTGATTTGGCAAACTTTTAAATAGGAATAAATATCTGCTACATTATTGTCAAATGATGTCACGCAATGATTAAGTCTATCCGTCTGTCTCTTCTCAAGTTTTATGTCAAGACAGATTGGGAGGCAACAGCAACATTGCGATAGTAAAGCACAGGGTTTTTGAAGTCCTTGAAAGCTTGTGAACTTGTAAAAACAAATACAAGGCCCTTGGAAGTTTTTGAAAATTGTCATCGAAAGTGCTTGAAGTTTGTGCAAGAAGTTCAGTTCATATTAAGGTAAATGTCTCCCTAGCTTGTTACGACGCCACCTACTGTTTCATGTGCTGCATTGCATGATGTGTGTAGACTAGGCCTAGGCTCTTACAAGTTGCCCTCCCATCTTAAGCATGTTTGGGCCTTGAATTTGAGGTCCAAGAAAGTCCTTGAAAGGCCCTTGAAATTGATATCAACCAAGGTGTGGGAACCCTGAAAGCAAGATGGCTGCAAACAAGTTGCAGTTTGACTGAAAACACAACGCAGCTTCTAGGAAATGCTTCATGTCTGATAGTGTTGCCTGACAGAGACCAAACAGAGGCAGAATAATAACATTTTCAACAACCAAAGAATCCCCAAAGGTTACCCAAGTTCCACATTAATCCAAAGATTCATTCGTTTCTATTTCCCAAACATTGACCTCAGTGAACTTCACAGCATGCTGCCAGCACCTTGTGTTTTTGTCAGTCCTGGTGGCCTTTAGTTTTTTGGTGTATTTCCAGCATTGAGGGCCATTTCCGTGGATACAAGTCAGCGCCGCTTCCTGGTTTCCTGTTTAGATGAACCTGAGTGCTCTGATAGGCTTTTATCCAATCAGTCGCTTCCTTTTTACTTTGCAGCATCATTTGTTTTACTCTCTCAAGGCGTGTCCGCTGCCCTTCTTTTTATTTTGTTGTCACCGTCTTCATCCTCCACAATGTTTTGAGAGTAAAGACTTTTGTGGCTGAAGAGTTTACAAGGATGAAGGAGTGCAAGGAAGTTGCTGCTGATTTGACTTTATAGCCTTAGCAAAAGCAATTATATACAGCTGCGTTAGCTTGGTCATTACATCAGTTACACAACTGGCAATTTTCTTGCAAACTCAGACCCTTGTTTCGTCCTCTAAAAATAGTTTCTTAAATCTTATAAATGGCACTGAAAGATGTCTCTTTTTTATGTCCAAACTGAGGCTAAAGTGACAGGTTTATCGCCTTCTTTTGGCTTGAAATGTGAATAGTTCATAATAACTCATACTTTGTTGTGGAGATTCCTCCAAACCAACATTTTTTTCCTTTCCACCCTCAGTACTGGAGCTTAAAATCCATCTGTATCGGTGCAGCCTCAGTGTGCAAAGATTTGTAGCACCTGTACACAAGTATACAATATCAAATTTTGGTCATTTTTGGGTGTAGTCAATGAATTGGAGGCTAAAAGGTCAGGTTAAAGGTACAGAACCCTTTGTACCATGCCTATTTAAAAGGGTAGTGCAGAATTTGGGTGTCTTTTCCATCCATGGCGTCTCTTTACTCTGTGGCTGTGAACAGAGCAGCGGGTCATGTGTGGTGGTTAAGTGTGTCATCTGCTGTGTTTCCATGATATAAGGCAGCTCTGGGCTTTGTTTGTTTTTTATTGACCTGACTGCATCGACCCAGTTACAGATATATTCACACAGACACATGTACATTATCAGCTGTCACACACAGTTCTTCCGTCACACATTAGTGACTCTAGAGTCATTATCTTCTCCTCCCTGTAAAACCACTCGTGCTGGGATAATGACACCAGTCTCTTTTGTGTGTTGAAATCTTCGATACAGTAATTAGGTCACTGTCCTGATTTCCTGTGACCAACTTGTCTCTCTCGCTGTCATGTGGTTGGATAATGCTATCCTGGGAGCTTCACCAAGAACTCGGAATCTGTTATTTAAACCAGACAATTGAATGGGGGAAGGGTGTGACACAGCTCACGTTTTCATTTTTTTTTTTCTTTGATCCCCTGTTGGTTTTTTTTTAATGTTACCCTGAGAAAATTACAGGACGATGTGGAGGGACAGCAGACAGGGGACACTGCTAAAAATGGGCACACGTGGCGTTTTCATGGCTTCCTCTGCAGCTACGATGTAGGATAACCCCTCTGACCTTTAGACCACCCTGCTCGTTTCCCTCACGCTGCCACCATTTCATTCAGTTTTTAGTGCAGATGCAAAGTGACTCTGTTGCTTTTACAAGTTACAGAGAAGCAGGGGCGTTGCTACTGGATAGATAGGTAGAGCAGGCACTTTTCTGGGGCCCTGAGCTGTGACAAGGCCCCCCAAGAAGGGCAACATGGAGAGTAGCACTTACAGGCGATTAGGACTCACGTCATCCTCGCAAGTTTCCTCTTCAATTGCCCTCAGTAGCTTCGTTACAAACGCCTGTGTAAGTCCACGCTTCTGACATTTCACCCGGTTCATTATTGATTAGCTGGTCACAGCTATCGGCTATTGACTAGAGCAATCTGTTCCTTCCTGGGTTTCGGCAACAAAATGTTTGGACTTAACTGTGACTGCTTCTACTCAAAATGACTCTGACGTCACTTTGAGCCTTTCTTGAATGACAAACAATAACAAACGATACAGAATTGAGTAACAAGGTGATATACACAACTCGAGATGGTTCGTATGTTGGGTTTAAATGGGTGGAGCCGTTCCTTGTTTGTCCTTTCATGGCGGCAGAATACGGCAGCCTCTATAAAGCAAAGCCTTTCTTTTAAAGCACACTTAAAGGTCAATAAAAGGAATAGAACCTTACACATTGTTCCTTTAACAAGAGACTACACTGGCATCATAGTCAGAAAGAGTCAGTAATTGACGCCTTAAGCTACAAGGTTGCAGCTAAAATTTCTGAATGTCTTCATAACTTCAAAGTAAGACTGTGGTAAGTGGAATTTTGTTATGATAAATAAACAATGTGTAGTTCAATGAGGGGGCTTTCATCTGACACCCTGTAGAGAAATAACAATTTTTTCTTTTTTCAGTTGAATTATCAGCCAAGTGACTATAAATGGCATGCAGCCCAGTGAGGTTGGAAAATCACATGACCTCTCTCAGCCAATCAGTGAAAAAGTTTAAGTTTATTTGTGTTTTTCTTGTGCTTTTTATATAAACATCTATTAGAACATGTTTTACTTTAGATGGGCAAGGAGCCATTTATGGGAACTTCATTGATCGTATACATGAAAAATGAATACTTTTAAAAATGTCACAAAAGTGAAAAAGTCTTTCAATGACTGCCCGGCAAAAAAAGAGTTATGTGTCCACCTAATATCCAGAGAAGATGATAATAATAATGCAGTTGTCTGACAAATGTCTGGTTAAGTTTTTACAATACACAAGACGCGTGAATGTAGGTAATTAAAACAGAGACGTGTTTCTGTCATTTCTGTCATTTCTGTCAAACACTGCTGTAGAGATGAGTTTTCATTTGCATTTTCAGGTTCACATAAACGCATTATTATTGATCGCACTGAATCTCGTACCTGCATTATTCATCCGCCGCTGACACAATGTCGCTAACCGCGCGTGTAAATTGGAAGGAAAGTGTTTCCACTTCCATCGCGTCTCCATGTTGTTGCATTTGTTGAGCAGTGAGAGTGAACCGTGACTCAGGTCAGCTCTGGTTTCCACCGGACTGATCCTATGACCTGACACGTGCACACACACACACACACACACACACACACGTAACCTTAGTGTGACTTTCCATCATGTGTCCTCTTAAAGCACAAATAAAAATACAGCAGGAACGAGGTCGTATTCCGTTTATGTTTTTATTAGAAGGTGAATACAACCAGAATATGAGTGACTGGAACTCCTGATGATGGCTTCATCATCTCCTCTCCTCCTTCTCTTTTTGTCACTCATCATCTCCTCATCATCTGTTCGGTTCTGACAGGAGCCGCAGGTTAAAGGAGGAAAAGAAATGGGGGCGAGACACATAGACACAAGGCTGAGGTGGAGGAGAGGGACTGGTCATACACAGGAAGGGAGGAGCGGGGAGTTACAGGGTGGATGTTTTTGGTGTGTGTGTGTTTAGGAGCGGCTCCACAGAGGGGTCTTTGTGGGTGAGGGCATCTGGACACACACACACACACACACACTCGGCCCATGACATCACAGCTTGCAGAGCAGTCGGCAGGAATGTTACTGAGAAAGGAGAGGCTTTGTGGAGGAGAGGAAAGAGACGGGAGGGGAGGAAAAGGAGGAGAAGAAGAGTAGGAAAAGGCTTGGCCGGGGGAAAAAGTCCAGCACTCCCACAATCTGGAGCAGCACAGACCGAGGGCTGGACTCAAGTGAGCTGAGTGAGAAAAACAGGCTGAAGCTTATGAAAAGAAAACACATAGTTGTTGTTGTTTTTTGGTTTTTTTAATAATTAATTTCATATTATAGGATTATAGGAGGCTCATTTTTGAGAATGACACCATGGATTTACTGATATCACAAAACCTGTAAGAGCAACAGGTGAGCACTGATCATCTTTGTGGCATTTACAAATCAATGTAACACTGATTTTATTCTGTTTTGATGAGGGGAAAAAGAGGAGCTGTAGTTTAACAGCTGTTCTGTTGCAAAACATTCAGTTTGCACTTTGTTTTTTTCAATCACGTGTTGGAAAAGCTGTAACTCCGTTCCCTATTTAGCCACAGAGGGAAACGGGAACTGGATTAACTGTAATGGAAAAAAGGAGGAAGTGTCAGAATACGACAAAGTGGTAAACAAATGTATTGTCCTGTTTGTTTTCATGAAAGTTGAGAGGCTGATGCTGACTGTGTCACTAATGTTTGACTAACTTTTGGTGATTGATGTTATTATTCTGCCTCTTTTTGGACTTTGTGAACAGAAATGATGCAACATTTCAGTGATATGTCCTGACAGAGAGAGTGTTTGTGTGTATACAGCAGCAGAGCAGAGGTGGGCGGGGACAAGAAGAGTTTATCTTGTACATTTTTTGATCAGTGTGTGTTTTCAGTCAAACCTGTTTACAGCCTTTTTTCTAGCAAAAAATGTTGACATAAAACACTTCTTTCGAGTTTGTGTCACTTTTGAGTTTAAAACATAGAGCCAGAGTGCATCAGACCATCTGAAGTAATTGCTATGTGGTTCAGCAGAGGGCACAGTGGAATTCACTTAAAAAAAAATAAGACAGTAGTCTTGTCCACGTCATGTCCAGTGATGTGTAAATGCAGAAATGTTTTTTTAACCCATATTTGAGAGGTTTCTCAAAATGTAGGTGTTTTTTATTGTGATATTTAGGTTTAGCGCATTTCTAGTGGTGATCGAAACCCAAACTAAGGACGTTATGTTGTTCTTCACACTGGGGTCAAATACTTCACAAAGCGTCACATTCTTTGCTGTAAAAATGGAGCGAACACAAGCTAACTCAAGCTTCCTCCTGAGTGGACAATTATGACACTCAAGCATGTATCTGTAAGGAATAAATCTGTAGTCATTAGCTTAGCCGTTAGCGTCAAACGAATCACAGGGATTTCGCCGAGTGACACGAGGTCTTAACACCGCTATCTGTTTCACACCTAATAGTCTCTGCTAGACTCGCTAGACACGATTGGACACTCAGTTCAATTGGGGGTTGCAACGTTCAGCCAGTCGGAGTTTGCATTCACACTTTCGCACTTTAGTGAAACAAACCAAAACCTTTTGAATAACGTA
Organism: Solea solea; assembly: GCF_958295425.1. Classification (NCBI taxonomy): domain Eukaryota; kingdom Metazoa; phylum Chordata; class Actinopteri; order Pleuronectiformes; family Soleidae; genus Solea; species Solea solea. Next base: position 18,006,793 of record NC_081152.1, read on the forward strand.
TTCCCCTCCTCGCCTGAGGCGGCGCTGCGTCAAGAATTACTGGAGGAGAAGACGAGACAAACAATGAGCAAGGACAAAACATGGAGCTGCATCAAATCCCATCGCTCTTGGGTTTTCCCTCCGATTGTCCACCTGCCTCTCGAGCAGATAAACACTGTGTCAACTCGGCCAATTATCTCTTTCATCACTGTTACTCAAGCAGGCCCACACTGAAATCATGAATAAGTACACAATAGCACTGTCAGGGTTTCTGTGTGGACACGAGAGCACCGGGCTCCAGTTACTGCACAGGATCGTATTTAACCAGGAGACAGAGACGAGGGAAACGCTGACTCTGTCTGTGTGTGTGTGTGTGAGTGGACATTTATCATCAGGCTCGTATTTTTTTACATTTATCCACAGTGGGTGAGCACTTTAACAGACGACTACTGTATGACGTGGTTTTAAAGGAACGTTCGACTTGTGAAACCTGACTGATGGCGTCTCGTCAGACGTCGTATGTATTTCCAGTCTGTGAAGCATTTGTGCCGTATTTTTATTTTAGTTTATTGATGTGTCTCGAGCGCATGAATCCCCCTCAGCGTCTGTGGCGTGCAGCCAAGTGTGTACGTTTAAAGGTTGTGTGTCTGTGTGTATTTGTAATATTTGTGCATCAGAGGTTAAGTATTTCCAGATGTGATGGAAATGAATTCAGTCGGAGAACGAGACAGCAGATGGACAGAGTATTAGACAGAAACAGTCAGCTGACTCAGACAGACTCACATTTGTATTACTGAAGACTTTCTATTGACTTTATTGGCTTATTCTTCATATTGTTGACCCCATGCACACAGTTACATACCTGACCTAATTTGTGCGCCTTCCAAAGTGATGTATCTATAAAAGAAAACCTCGAGCGCAGCATAAAACGCCTCGAGATTAATCATAATGTGAGTAACTGAGCTGTATTTCCAGTTCCTTATTTCTATTTTGAATTTTTAGCTGCATTTGTTCCTTGAAACACTTGAGTTGCACTGCTTTGTGTGAAAGATGCTTAGATTTCAGCTCAGCTTTGATTAACTCTATCTACAGCTTGCATACTTATTGTTTTCCTTATGTATCTGTGTCTGACTTTCTCCAAAAAAGAAATCCATAGTGAAGCCAAATTATGGTAAAGTTCTGGTTTTAGAAGACTTTAACATCCAAGTCTGCTGCTCAGAGAATATTTTGTCCAGAGACTTTAATGAATTATTAATTGATTACTAAATGAATAGCCAACTATTTCTTTTGCAGCTCATTGAATGAGAATATTTCTGGTTTCTTTGCTTAATATAACAATGAAATCATTAAAACTGGAATATTTTGAGGAGATCGTTTAGGAAAAACATTTTGTGGATCAAACAGCTAATCAGGCTATCAAGAAAATAACCTAGAGATTAATGGATTGTGAAAATAATTTAGTTGCAGCCCCATTTTTTTCATCCTAATCTTTAAACTCAGGGTTGCTTCAGGACCTTTTCATATCAGCGGCCAAACCCTTGATCTCCTGCTCGCTCACGGCTTCTCATGAGACGTAACATCCGTGTCCAACTGTTGGTTCCAAATAATCAGTTCAATAATGAAGATCCAACCCCAACCTGAACCAAATCCTCTGATCTCACGTCTTCAACCAAACTCCAGCCAAATCTACACTGATTCTAAAAGTAAAACCTTAAAGGCCTCACGCCGGCTGCCAAGAAACGATTTACCCTCCGAACCACAGCTGATCGTGGCGAGCATGCAGGTCCACTATGTAATGTCTATGTAATGTCGTAACCCTCGACGACAACCCACAGTTGATCAAAGTGCTTTAGAAAATAAAAGCAGGACAGACAAACAGCATTAAAACACATCCATGAAACGTAAACCAAAGCATTAAAAGATATGACTAACGATGCTGTATTTCACTGTTAATGTAAATGTCCCAACCATAGACTGAAGGAGACTTGACCTTTAACCCTAACCCTGGCGTTTCAAGGGTATTCTGACTTTAACATTGAACACACACACACACACACACACGCAGCTGCACAGTTTCCTTCATCGCTTGTATTAAGTTCAGAGATTTGAGGACAGACAGGTATTCCTGGAATGTCTGTTCACCGCAGTGAGACACACACACACACACAGACATGCAGACACACACCTGCTACAATTACAAGACACACACTGATGCACAACTACAATCCCATACTCATTACCTCTGCATGTGTGTGTGTGTGTGCAGCAGAGCAGCGTTGCACATGAGACATTCCTGTCCTCTCGTACTGTTTTCCTGAGGCAGTAACAGGATATCCTCCCCCTCTGTACTGTCCTGCTGTTGGACACACACTTACACATTCCACCACATATTATTAACTTAATCGCCTTCAAACTATTTTTGATAATCCATAACTGGTAATAGCAAGTTGTCTCAATTCAGCCTCTTAAATGTGAATTTATATTCTGGGTTCTTTGTCATTTTTACGAATATATTTGGATTGTAAGGACGTTGTCATTTTGACGTTTGGACCAAACGACTAATCAATGCATTGAAAAATGAATTGTCAGATTATCCAGTGATGAAAAAAATCATTATTTTCTTTTCTAAGTCGCACACGTCAATACAAAGAAAGAATAAATTAAATGTACGTCTAAACAGGCCAGGCTATCACTGTCTCACTGGTTTGCTAATTGTTTACTTTATAAACAAGTAAATCAATAAAAAAAATAAAAAGCTGTCCCAAATTATCTTCTAAAGTCAAACAACTTCAAACCACTGTGAGAACAAAATGTAATAAACTCGAATAAATATATCAATGAGCATTGGATACTAACATACTAACTATACCATGTTCCAGTTATTATTGGAGCTAAACTTTGTAATCCTTTCTCTTTGTTTCTTTTAGTTGTTTATGGGCAACTTCATTTTATAACTTTTCTATAATAAACTTTGAACAACAATTCCACTCAATAGCACAAAATGTATTGACAACATCTAAATAGCAAGATAGACAATCGTAATAACACTAATAATAATAAGCTAAGTGAGAAGAAAATAAAGAAAATTTGATGAAAAGTCACATATTGTGTTTTTAATGTTGCGCTGCTGTAACACTTGAACTAATTGGTCTTTCACTCATTTTGTTTTCTCAACTCAGCCCTTTTTCATTTCGTCCTTAGCCGTGTTTTCTTTGTTGTTGTTAATAAGAGAAAAAAAACGAGCTGAGAGAAACTTTTTCTGAAGCCGATACAGATCTAATAAATGCTGACCTAAGAGCAGTGAAATTAAAATCTCATGGATGTTTAACTTCAGTGGACTTGAATTGCACATCTGCTGCAGCGTTTTCCCTTGAAGGGGATGCTTTTATTTTGACGTATTCGCCACATTTTAGTTTGATGAGACAGTGAAAAACGAGGGGCCTGCATGTGACTTGGAGATGGGTCAGCGAAAAATGCCCTCAGAGGAAATCTCTTTCTCTTTCTCTCAGAAGAATAAATGAAGGGATGCGTGAAGTTTAAAAGCAGGTTAAAAGGGTTTCCTCCTCGTGACTGTCTGTGTGTGTGTGTGTGTGTGTGTTTGTGTTATTCACTGAAGTGCTCCTCATTAAATCCCCTCACGCACACACACACACTAAAGCATTTCACAAAGACTGGGGTCAACAGGCAAACACACCCTCAGAGTAGACGTGTGATAAGTATAAACCAGTAAAAATGTCAGTATGTGTTAGTTAGCATTTTTGTAACTGGCATAAAACCAAACCAAATCAAAAATAGAACTTTGTGATTTGGTAACTGCGCTGTGTCAAATTGTGATTTTGTTTAGAAACCATTTGTGAATTTTTAGATGGGACACTTTGTTGCATTCTGACAACTAATTTACCTGTAATACAATCAGTAACAACAGGCTCTGTCACTAACTCAATTTTGGAAATGAATGAGACGTGTGGCCTCGAGCCAGCGACTTAATCCAGAGACTCATCTGTGAAGAGAAGATAGAACTTCTCTCACATCTTAAATGACTCTATAGCTGCATCATGTGAAGTGAAGTGATTTTTTCATTAGCCAGTGTTTTTATATATACACATATACATATTTTATATATAAGCACACTGGCTAATGAAATGAAAAAAAAAGAAAAAATATATATATATATATATATATATATATATATATATATATATATATATTTTACTTTTTTATGATGAATTCAACATATATTCAGTTGTTCATGAGCTGTCAGGAAAAAACCTGTGCATCATGTGCATCACTCCCCCTAGTGGTGGCAACCAGTCAGAACACGCCTGCTGCAGTTTCCATTTAACACACAGTGCTACTGCAATGCAGACAGATCTGTGTATGTGTGTGTGTGTGTGTGTGTACCTTTTTGGGGACCCTGTTTTTTTACACCTTTGAAGTGAGGACATTTTAGCAAAGTGGGGACATTTTTGGCTGTCACAATTAAAATGGACTCTTCAAGGGTTAGGACCTGGTTTTACAGTAAGGATAACAATTTAGTTTAGGCTAGGGTTTGGATAAGAGTCCGGGGTTAGGCATAGCTGTTATGGTTAAGTTTAAGGAATGGGGGTTGGGAATACGTTTTGTCCTCACTACTTTCTTTGTTAGAAGAAGATTTTAGCTACGCAACGTTAAGACGCTTTTTGAGTTTTGACTTGGTTTAAGAGTAAGAGTTATATTTAGGGTTTGGTTTGGGTATTTAGTAATTATCGGTAAGATTGGGTGAGGGGCAAGGGAATGTATTAAATACATTAAGTCTTCATTAAGAATGCTGTACCACGGAAGATGATTAGGGCCACATATGATTAAAAAAAACAAAAAAAACACGTCAGAATTCTCCAAATTTTGAGTTTTGATTTTAAGAAAATAAGTCAGAATTCTGACTTTAATCTGAGAAGTCAGGCTATTTTTCACTTTTGGCCCTAATTTTCTTCAGTACCGTACAAATTGTCTGCATTTATGTAGTGTGCGTGTTGAGTGAATACTAGGTTCTAAAACTGTTCAACATTCCCGCTAACATCGTTGTTAAAGTGTTTGTTTGTTTGTTGACACAGAAATCGTGGGGGGCGACCGAGGATGCCAGTGACGCAGCGCCGAGAGAGCGAGCCTTGAAGAGCGTCAGTTTCCAGGAATCGGTCAGCGTTATCACTGACACACCTGCGACCATGGAAGTGGAGAGCCAGCACATGCAACATGGCTGCCTCCGTAACCGAGGCAACAGTGAAGGCGAGACTCCGGACAGCGAAGTCGTTCAGGTACGCAGGTTGTTTTTTTTTATTCAATTATGTTATTACTACAGTGTGCCTACTTTCTAAGTCACGCATACATATATACGTATATACATATATATACGTGTATATATATGTGGGGTATTACGTACGGCTCAAGGGCAACAGCATGTGTACTCAGCACAACTCAGTATTCCCAACGGCATTTTCTGAGGAAATGCACATGCTCTAGTTTCTATTAGTTAGTTATGCTGAGTCATCATCTTCTGTCCATTTTTTATCCCTGTCTCATTTTACAGTTTTCAGCTGATTTCAGCAATTCATACATTCATCAAACTATTTATGTTAGGGTTAGGACATTCTTGTGCTACAATCGATTTTTGTTTCTCTAGGTTTTTATATATATTCAACATTTTACATTATAGGGAAATTAATTAAAGGCAAACTTTTTTTTATGCTAATCTCTGCAATATGTGTGAGCGGTCATAATTAAATAGAATTAGAATTTGAATCTAATTTGTATTTATTTGTGATTCACCCACTTCTCAACCTGCAGTTTTTTTAAAGTCTGTGATCGTATTTAGTTATTAGTATTTAGTATAACTCTAACAACAATACCAAAAAGCAAGTAAAAGGTCCCAGTCAACAAAAACAAAACAAGAATTTTTTAGGAACAAAGCAGTAATTTAATCAATTCAAGTCTGTGGCGTCTCCGACACACGTAGTTCAGTACGAGGACTCAACATTCCCAACTTTTTTCCTGGAATATGCACAAATTCTGTATTTTAACCCCTGAATCTAATAGTGGTAGGAGTTTTGTAAACATTATTGTCTATTGCAGCATTCAGATCATCTACTGTGTCTACAGGAAATACGTTATCTGGACCAGGTGTTAGACGCAGCCTCTGAGATGCCCAAAAACGGAAACTCCTCCCCGTCAGAACACACCAAACAATTCTGCATCGATGGAATCTCTCCCTCCGTCTGCGTGTCTCCGTCCTTTCCCGTCAATCACCAGCCTGTCATCCACCAGGACGACCCCGATGTCAGGACCAACGGGCACATGCAGGGGGAGGAGTCGGGCCGCGGCCGGGCGAAGTTTGAGCTGAGGGCGTTTCAGGAGGAGCGGCGGCCGGCGAAACTGTTCACCCCCGGAGAGGAGCAGCAGGTCAGGGTGACGAGGAGACGGCCTTCAGAGGAGGTAAAACCCCCACAGTCATTCATCCTCTGAAGGTCCAGTGTCTACAATCTGACTGGTTTTTATTATTACATGATTATACACTTTTATAAACATACATTTAGCTAGTGTAGTCAGTTTCTGCTAATTAACCCTACTTTAAATGTTATGTTAATTTGTTCTATAACATTATTTGAGTTCCAAAAACCACTGCCTAGACTGTATTTTCAGTACTACTAACATACTAGAAAATGAAGAAGCTAAAACCCCTGAATGGAAATGATTTTGAAAGAGACGTCGTGTTGTAATGCTGAGTAAGACATGATGCAACAACCATGACCAAAAGGTCCCATTTTTTTATCACAGATAAAGACACAGTAAGACCAGTAACTGTAAAATAAATCTAGTTACTTAGGGATCGTCTCTGATAAAAGTTCTTGTCCTGGTTTCGTTTCCTGTGACAGGTTCAGGAGCTGGAGCGCGAGCGTCAGGAGCTGATCAAAGACCAGGCGGTGAAGAAGAACCCCGGGATCGCCCAGCGCTGGTGGAACCCTCCTCAGGAGGTGGTTGCCCCATTGAACGCTTATTATTGACATTATTAGTAAATGGGACAAAACTGACTGACTTTGTTTGGTTGTTTGATTCTCTGAAGGTTCCTTTGGAGGAGCAGCTGGAAACAGATAAGCTGGAGTCGCTGAGGAAATACCAGGAGAGGAAGCAACAGAAGCAGATTCACACCTATACATACACACAGGTAACATCTACTTATACTTATATCTACTTTAAGGGTTGATTTATGGTTTACAGACACCTGATGCTAAAGAGATAAAAGCCTGAGGGTCATTTGTTGAGTCATATCCTAAATGTAAGATGGAACTATATTATTAAGAGCTTTGTATGTGAATAGGAGAACATTAAAGTCAATCTAATGAAGCTAAAACAGGAGAAATCTGTTTTCTTGTTCTGGTGTTGTTTAAAGGTCTGGTGGCTCCGTCTGTTTTTCTCTGTAGCCACAGGTGACCGGTCCACCCACAGTGGTGTCCTTGGATCCAGAGCTGAGAGAGGACGTCGTGGAGAAGCAGATCGACTTCTCCGCCGCCAGGAAGCAGTTCCTCCAAGCAGAAACCACCACCAGGAAGGACGTGGCTCCTCACATCTACTCGGCTAAACCTTTCTCCAAATCCGTAACCAGGAGCAGCCAAGTCAGCAGCGACATCATGGCCGAGACCGGAGAAAGTCACGTGACCTGGTCTGACGAAGGCATCGGAGCAGAGTTCACGTGTGCGCGAGCTGTGATGGCGATCCTGCCCGACGAGGAAGAAGGGAAGGGTCACTTCCACCTGGCCTTTCACCCAGAGGAGTCTGACTCAGGATTGGACGAGTTGTCTCTCCGCTCTCAGGACACCACGGTGTTCAGCTTGGATAATGTCTCCGACAGCGGGGCTTCGCTACCGCCAACTCCGCTACCACTGACCCCGGTGTCGCCTCCTACCCCGCAGCCCACCACGCCAGTCAACGGTCAGAGCAGCGGCAGTCCTGCAGAGGACGATCTGGAGTACCACGCCGGGGTTCTCGTCCAAAACGCCATCCAGAATGCTCTAGCTGCTCAGAACGGAGGCGGTGGCGACTGGCAGCCATCAGATTTGGATTCTTCACAGCTCAGCACTCCCGTGTCTCCATCCTCAGCTTCGACGAGCAGTCCATTACCCGCTTGTTTCACCCCAGTGTCTTCCAGTGGAACTCCAAGTCTCCAGTCGCCTGTGTCCTCCAGTCCTGCCCTGTCCAACCCGTCCCCTCAGCCTAAGGCGCACTCAGAGGATGTTTCCCAGGAGAAATCGTCAGAATCACAGGAAGCACAGATCCAGACGCCTTCTCCTCCTGCTTCTCAGCCTGTCTCACCTCCACAGAGACCCAAAAACGGAGGCCCCAGGATCAAAATCCAGTCCTCTTATGCCCGAGCGCTCGCCTCCTCGACTCCGGCTCCAGCTCCAGATCCAGCTCCAGCCTCAGCAGCTCCGGTCCCCAGGCCCACCCCGGTCTACCGTCCCCCTTCTCCGCCAAGCCCGGAGAAAAACGAGTTCAGCTACTTCAGCAAGTACTCGGAGGCGGCCGAGCTGCGGAGCACGGCAGTGGCTCCGCGAGGCCCCGAGGTGGAGGCCGCCAGCGGGCCGTTCCGCCTGCGCTCCAAGAAGCAGAGAACTCTGTCCATGATCGAGGAGGAGATCCGAGCGGCTCAGCAGAGGGAGGAGGAGCTGAAGAAGCAGCGGGAGACGCAGCCGGCCGCCGCTGTCCGACACAGTCAGGGACAGATGAGGACGGGGGTGCGGAAAACCACCATCACACCTGCAGATAAGATGAAGAGCAACAGCCTCCCAGCGAGACTCTCACTGACGACAAAGACAGCACCAGGTTAGTTTATATCAGAACTAGGAGTGACGTATCAGAGTGTCTGAGACTTCTGGTCAGATCCCTCAAAAACACAACTCTGTAACTCTGCGTGTCTTTGTGCGATTTTTACAGGAAAGATCGAGAAGATTCGACCAGCACCGCCGGTCTCACCCTCGCCGTCAGAAGGAGCCTTGTCCGACGCCGGCAGCGAGGACTCTCTCGGACGACCCAAAAACTACATGCAGACGCTCATGGAAGACTATGAATCACACAAGGTGAAGAGGAGGGAGAAGCTGGAGGACAACAGTGTGAGTATTCAAAGCTGACGACGACTCATGAACACAGACGTGGAGAAGAACTGTCTGTGTAGGCTGTAAATTGTGAGCAGGAAAATAATTAGTTATAGATATTCTTTGGGATTATTTTCATGGACCTCACAGTCATTAGAAAAACCCCACAAACCTTAAACTGCAAATGTGTAATAAACTGTTATAGCTGACAAAACACAAATTAAAGTGGAAAAACTGTCACGTCTATTGAGCTGTTTAAAGTTCCAACTACGCCTCTACGTTAAAGTGTGACGACACTCTGAGGCTCCTGGGGTTTTTGATCATCACCAGACCGTTTTCTATTCATTCCTATAAGAGATTACTTTACAGTTTTTCACGATTTTTGTTGCCCTGGTTACTCGAAAAGCAAAGAACAGTCAAATCACATGCTTTATTGTTGGATTTCCTCAAAACTGCAGGACAAAATACATGCGCAGAATAATAATTATGATAAAAAGACGAGACAGATTTACACTTTCTTCGATAGTAAATTCCCAAATATTGAAACATCTGCAATGAAAAAAAAAACATAATGAAGCTTCTCCTTTAGCTTCTGATGAAACTGTTTCTCAAAGAACAAGAGAAAAGTTAAGTGAAAGTAACTGAGTGTTGACCACAGATGATGAATCATCCACCTATGACTCACTGACATGAGCTAACACTGTACAACACCACGACCAAAGGGAAATGCCCAGACTGAAACCTGACATGAACCTAAAGGAAAGTCACACATTTGATCGAGTTTCTGAAGTGTTTTTTGAAGAGTTTGTGATGATTGGTGACATTTAATGGTGAACATTACACACATAGCAAAGCATTTATTACACTTGTACAAACATACTTACAATAATTCCTCCTAAAATGTATGTGACACACTGGACCTTTAACTTTCAAAATAAAGGTCTAAAAAAAGGACCATTTTAAATTAAATCCAGAATGGAGCTGTTGTTCTCTGTGATGTCGTTGTTGTTGTTGTTGTTGTTGTTTATCGATGATGACATCACACGTGTTGACGTCTGTGTACTGTTACTTCTCTCCTGCCGCTCGGTCAGTACGCCCGCTTGTTGCTGGCTAACGAGGTAACCACTGAGGTACCTGTTCACCTGTTCACCCGTTCACCCGTTCACCTGTCCTCTCACACACACACACACCCACACACAGACCTGGGCAAATCCCAATCAAATACACTCATGTGTTCATTCTGCACTGTGTCTATTCCACACAGCTGTAAATATCACTGTATCAACTTTACTTTTATAGAAAATAAACGTGTGGAAAAGCTTCACAATCCACAATCTCTTCACTCAATCTTCTATGTAAGAAACCAGTGCAGAAAGGACACATGTGGAAGTATGAAGTGGTCCCAGGTCTCACTGTGGGGGTGTTGTTGTTCTGCTCTGTGGTGTTGGTGCTGCATGTCCACTCACTTATGTGTGTGTGTGTGTGTGTGTGTGTGTGACCTCATGATTTCTGTCCCCGTAAACAGACTTAGGTCCCCACAACATGAGGAATACCAGGTACACAAACATGTACTGATACGACATCTGCCAAAAATGTACTAAATAGCTGTTAAATGACTTCCTTTTAAATAAAATATCACTATTTGTTTAAACGCTGCACCAGAAACAGTTCAATTTAATACAATTGTATGGTATAAAGCACCAAATTACAACTCAGTTAAGGTTGAACAATATGAGGAAAACACACTTTATATGTCAATGTTGTGGTTTTCTATGTATATATACTGCTGCACAAAGATGCTTTGACTCACTTATTGTAACCGTACATGTACAAAATCACAAAATCTTGATATTCGGGGGCTAGAAGATGAAAAGGAGGTCATTAATAAAGTAGAAGTGCAGAGGTATAAAGGCCAGACCAACAAGATCCTCAATCCAAACCCCTAAATCAGGGGTGTCAAAGATACAGCCCGTGGACCAGAACCGGCCCACCAGAGGCTCCAATCCGGCCCGCAGGATGGATTTGTAAAAAATTGAATGTCAAATACTATACTTTATTTTTCAGTTCCAGACACATGTGACTAAATGTTTGTGCCTTTATAGATCCACTGTGATCTGTGGGATGTAATGCACGTGTGTAAATGGTACATTTAGGCATAATAGTTCTGAAATTATTATTATGTTTCTCAAGAAATGTCATGTTTTGTAAAAGATATACTTTGTTGAATATAAAACAAAGGGGAAAAAAATCAGAGTTCTTGTTGTTCATAGGTTATTATGCTATTATTTTACTAGTCCGACCCACTTGAGATCAAATTATGCTGGATGTGCATTTAGCGTCCATTAGTTTCTATCACTATTTGCTGTAAAGTCAGATCTTAACACTTAAAACGCCACAGAATCCACTTCACCTTCACCCTGAATCTCCCCCGTGTGTGTGTGTGTGTGTGTGTGTGTGTGTGTGTGTGTGTGTGTGAGAATAAGGGTCTGTTTGTTTTTAAGGGCGCGTGTTTGTGTGTTTTTACTGTCAAATGGTGCAGGTGCGTTTCATTTATGGTGGTTGATTTGGACAAAAAAAGGGGAAAATTTTCTTGCAGGGTAGTTAAACCAAGCGCTCCCTCAGCGTTTGACACACACTGCATGTTTTTATTAAAGTCACCCTGGTGTGGGTCTTGGTTTTTTTGTGTGATTGTGATTGAGATGGAAAAAAAGAGCATGGGTTTAGCAAAATGAACTGACTTATTGTTTGTTTGTTTGTTCGTTTGTTTGTTTGTTTGTTTTCATCAGGTTCTGGAGGCCACGCGCGTCACGAGGAGGAAAAGTGACATGGCGCTGAGGTGGGAAGCCGGTATCTATTCTAACGAGGATGGCGTGGGAGGACAAGAGGAAGAAGATGAGGAGGAGGAAGAAGAAGAAGAAGAGGAGGAGGAGTAAACATCTCCTATTTTTTTTTTTTAGAAGAAGGCGGTAAAAAGGATTGAAGGAAGGAGAAAGAAAGGAAACAGTATTTATTTTAGGGAAAGTATTCTGACGAGCGCATCGTGGAGGAGATTTGAAGAGCGTGTTGCTAAAGACTAAAAAGCATGTGGGAGACGTTTGACGTGTTGAAGTGAGTTTGAAGAGGAAGTGATGGAAGAGACGCTCTGGAAGGTTCTTCACGAACGTTCTTATTCTGGGATGGATGAGTTTTTTAACGAGTTACTCGTCGGTTGACGCTGAATGACTGAAGTGTTCAGAGAATGTGTTTTTTACTTTGACAGGTTTGACTGAGACTGGATGATGTCGGGAATGTGTGTTATAATAAGTTTCTTTAAAGGTCCAGTGTGTAACATTTACTGTCGGACGGAATATTCTCCTCGTACGTGTGTTTGTCTTACTGTATAATTGCGTAATAATAAAAAAGAATATTGGTTTTCGTAGTTTCAGAAAAAACCTTTTAAGTACTTTAAGTAACTAATTTAGTTAGTAGTTTCCTGTCGCGTCTGGGCTAACGTCTGCGACGCCCATTTGCCGCAATCTGCCGTCTCACCAGTAGATGTCACTATTTCTCACACACTGGACCTTTAAAAACGTGTGATTTAAAGAGAAGAAAGAGAAGCGGGAAGCGTGTGATGTTTCTTTCCTTTTTTTTTCTCCGCGATTTTATCCGAAGCGTCACCGTCAGAATCGTTAAGTCCAATCAAAAGTGTCGGTTCCACAGTGGAATGGAAGAGGGTGTGCGACTTTGCCTCGGAGCCGTCTGTGGTTTGAGCGCATGATACGTATGATGTATTTTTTACCTTCTCACCTATCGTCGTATTAACTACACTTTCAGTAGCGTTTAGAAGAAAAATGAGCTGCCACGTTTGATAGCCTCTCTCTCTCTAGAAAACACGATTTTTCAGTGAGCCTCGCGTCTGTGGCTCCGTAGACTAACTGTAGGTCGTGTCTGTGTCACTTCACTCAGTGTGTAATAAAAAGGGCTGGGTCCGGGGATTTTATATTCTTTAAAAAGACAAGAAAAGAAAAGAAGAATAATCACTTATATAACTTTCCTGTGCTTTCTTGGTTCTGAGCGGTTGTTTTTTTATGTATTATACTGAGGTAGGACTGTGTATTTGATATATTATGACTATGTAACGCTGAGATTTTCTTTTTGCCATCTGTCGACTTAACCTCGCGAGCTGAGGAGAAAGTTTGGTGAGAAATATTTAAAGAAAAGAAAATTGATTGTGTGTGTGTGTGTGTGTGTGTGTGATAATCAAAACAGTCAACGGTCAACCTTAGCTCTTAAGTCTATTTAAGAAAAAAAAAAAAAAAAAAAAAACTAAAGTGACTGATAGTGTGCATGGCATTTGATTTATTTCCTAATCTAAAACAAGCACAGACAAACAGAAGACTTGTGTTTTTGTGTGCGTGTGTTTTTATACAGTATTATGAGCTTTGATGATGAGGAGGATGTGACATTTTTCCTGTGTGTGTTTATTGATGATACTGTGGACCGTCCTGATGTGGAAAACACAAAACTGTAACCATGGAGACTACAAGTCTACGAGGGAGGAGCGAAACGTGGACTTTTAATCCAGTGTTTCTGAACCACTTTAGAAAAACTCAACTTCTCAGCCTTTATTTTAAAGCCTTTGCAGTTTCTTGCTCAGTATTAGAATGTATTTCCTCCTGTAAACCAAAGGTTACACTGAAAAAAGAATGTTTTTTATTAACTTTTACACAATTACTTAAATTGGTGACACCTAAACAAGTTGATTTAAACTCAAGGAGGTAAAACAAAAGTAGAAATATGACTTTATTTCAGTGTTTCTGGACCAATTTCGCCAAATCAAGTATTATTGTCCCTGTAAACCAAAGGTTACACTTCAATTACTTAAATTTGTGACACCTAACAGAACTAAAATAGATTCATTCGAACTCAAGGGAGTGAAACAAAAGTAGAAATGTTACTTTTATTTCAGTGTTTCTGGACAAAATCAAGTCTTTTAAACCCCCAAATTTGAATGCAGTTTTGATTTTCCTCCTTTTAAAATGATAAAATTAGCATTTTTATAGAACAGTTGCTCAATTTAGTCTGAATTAACTTCACTTAGTTAGCAATTTAAGTATTTACTTTCTTTATTAGTGCAGTTTGTCCTGTTCAAGTGTCCTTCAGCGAGGCGTCGTCCTCTCTGTCTGCTCACGCGTGAATTCATAAAATGCCAAAAAAACAAATAAAATGTAATTAAACTTACACGAAATATAAAAAAGTGCAGAGCAGAGCAGAACCAGTTACTTCTGTGTTTTATTTATTCAGTTATGAGGTCGTTTTCTTTCCTCTTGGCACCGAGATTGAAAACCACGACTTCTGCCTCTGCGACGAACCCATTTCCCCTTGAAACAAAGAATCCACTTACAAGTTCTTGTTTTTATTGCGTTTTCTATAAACCTTTAATAATATATATTTTTATGGGGGGTGATAAATGTAACGGAAGTGTGTTATTGGCGCAGTAACAGATGCAGCAGAAGTGCAGCGTTGCTGATTTGAGATTGACACGAGACGAAAAGGGTTTTTTTTTCCAGGAAGAGGAACGTGATGAAAGATGAAGAAAAAAAGCACTTGTTATTGTTGTTTTCTGGTGGAAAATATGAGATTTTAGCCGTAACATGAGCTTTTGTTTTCAGGAAACAGGTCGTGTGTCGTGAATGCTTGTTTTTACTGTGGACTAATCTGCTTTATTCACTGCAAAATTACGTTTAATTACATCAAAAAGGCCTCTCTTTTTTTTTTTACTGTAGCGTCATAAAATGGTGTACTTGCACACAAACACACTTCGTTCTCCTTCCATAAAAAAACACTATCAGACATGGTGGACACTCATAGGAGCTATAATTGTGTGGTTTATTATTATAATTATTATTATTGTTACTATTTTGCTTTTGTTGTTTGAATTGATGGTGCAGAGTCGATTTTATTTATCATTTGAAATGCTGGTGTTGCCTGTTTTCACACACAAACTGTGTGTGTGTGTGTGTGTGTGTGTGTGTGTGTGTGTGTGTGTGTGTGACACCTGTGACGAAGCGGTCCTGTCAATCATGTATGCAAGCATAACCTCTGACCCCCCATATGTTAACCACTTGTACTCATACTCTGCTTTGTTATTTTTTTTTTTTAGCACATGTATGGCTCACAGTTATACACCACCTTATACAACTATATGAATATTTTCTCATTAAAAACAAAACACGGAGATGTCGGACGTCTGAGTGCTTCATTCTTATATTTTGTAGAAAATGTATAAGTAGAAATGTGTTTCTAACATCAGTCTAGGATCACCTCTGACTTTAGCTCCAGTACGTCACAGAGCCATATTTTAGTCTAGTCCAGCCTTTTTCAAACTGGGGGGCGGGCCCCCCTGGGGGGGCGTGGAGACCCTCCAGGGGGGGGCGCAAGCCAACGTCCGCCGAACGGAACAATGATTCACGACGACCAAAACCCAAGACCAGAAAATGCCACCAAAGACCTCTCTGTGTGTTGTGTCTCAAAACATTTGTATTGTTAACACAACAAAATGAATTGCACAGCAAATGATTGATATTTGTAAAGTATTCTTTGTTATCCACATGCATTTATTGTTTAAAAAAATGACGCTATTATAGTTATAATTGCGCATTTCATATTTTTATTTGAAAATTGCTTTCTCACAAAGCAATATTGAGGTTATTTGTATCGCTAAAGCAAAAATGTCGCGGGGCCCCTGGGAAATTTCTTCCTCCAAAGGGGGGCCCAACAGAAAAAGTTTGGGAGCCACTGGGCTAGTACAAGATACGCTAGTGTTTTCCCCAACTTTACAACCAGAACACGGAAAACCCAGAAATGTGGTCACTCCTCCTTCTCACTTCCAACATAAACAGAACACTAATCCAGATTTGGGAAGTCTAGGTACAGTGGTTTTTGATCTGGTCCAAGTGGTCTATATGCTGAAAAAACGGCAAAATGTGCATTTATTGCATTTTCACAAATAGAATAAAGGTTTCACTCATTTGAGAAGTCTAGGTATAGTGGTTTTTGATCAGGACCTGGTCTAATGAGGTCTAGGAATGAAACAAAGACGGTGAAATCTCCCCTTTAGCATTTTCACAAATAAAATAAAAGCTTCACAAATACAACAGTGGGTGTCAAGCAAAGTTAATGTCATACCCAAAACGTCTCAAATGTTTTCACATCAACAAGTGTCCCAAAAAAAAGATCATCAGTGGACAAACAGTCGCACTGCACAAATGGGTAAATTTCCCCTTAACTTTCCCCTTAAGTGCCGAATCGGAGGCTAACTTCAGCGTCGTAGTTTTGTGTTAGTGGGAATAATCTGCTTTATTCAGTCTTTGAATGGGACATTTTACTTTAACAGACGTATATTAATGAATGGGAGTGTTTGTGTCCACATGTAAATGTCCCTCATACACTGTGTTGACACCGTGGACACGAAGAGGAAGTGGGAGTGACACATTCATAATAACAACAGACTCTTCAGTGTTTCTCTTCAGTTCGTCTGGCGCTTCACTTAAAGTAAAGTTGTAGTGACTTTTTAAAGTCATGGCTCTGCTGAGCGTGTGTCAATCCGCCTTCGCGGTTCTCCACCACATTGAGCCGATCATCGTGCTCGAGCAGCTGGGCAACTGTCTATTTGACACCGCGCTGCAGCTGGTGGTCAAAGACCGGTGCGCGAACATCTCTGATCCCGGCGTATCTCCGGAGCAGAGTCAGCAGAAAGCCATGGCCGACTTCTTCATGAACTACAACCTCATCATCCGACTCGTCCCCATCTTACCCGCGCTGCTGCTCGCCAAACTCAGCGACCGCGGCTGGAGGAGAGCCCCCATCGTGGTGCCTCTCGGCGGGTACCTGCTCTCCAGGATCGTCCTGCTCCTGGTGCTCCTGTTCGGGCTGCCGCTGCAGCTCATGTACGGGGCCGCGGCTCTCTTCGGTGTCTCCGGAGGATTCTGCGCATTCTGGCCGGGAGTCATGACGCTGGTGTCGCTGAAATCCACAGCCACGGACCGATCCAAGGTCAGTGATTGTAGGAGACTTATTCAAGTCATATTTAGTTTAATTTAACAGCAGATTATTATTTATTGATATAAACGCATAATTACAAGTTAATGTTTTAGTAGTAATTAGGGCTGCAACCGTAATATTTTCATTCATCTCGATTCATTTCTCGATTAATCGAACAAACATAAAATGTAAAAAAAAAAGGTAATAAAAAAAAACCAATAAAAATAATATTCAGTTTTAATGATTTCTTTGTTACACGGAGCAGAGAAAAACAGAAAATATTCACATTTAAGATGTTGGAAAGTTGTGTTTAAATTATGGAAAAAACACATCAAAATGGTTGATTAATCAACCATTAACATACTCTTTGCAATATACCACATTTTTATTTTATTTAATGTACATGTCACCTATAGCTACAATATTAAGAACACTATAATAACAATAATAGTAATACACTGGATAACAATTCTATAAAAACAAAGTTTTATATAATATATTTGTTTCTTATTGGCCTTGTTTGTGTTTTATATTCCACTTGTGTGTGTGTGTTAAAGGACGTTAATAAAGAAAATAATAATATAATCCCAAACGTCCTGATGTAGTCACACATACATGAAAAAAAAAAATAAAAAAAAAATAATAATAATAATAATAATAATAATAATAATAATAATAATAATAATAATAATAATAATAATAAACCAAAAACCAAAAATAATGGGGGCCACACGGTGGTGTAGTGGTTAGCACTCTCGCCTTGCAGCGAGAAGACCCGGGTTCGAGCCCCGGTTGGAACAAGGGCCTTTCTGCATGGAGTTTGCATGTTCTCCCCGTGTGTGCGTGGGTTCTCTCCGGGTTCTCCGGCTCCCTCCCACAGTCCAAAAACATGCAATGTGGGGATAGGTAAATTGGACACTCTAAATTGACCATAGGAGTGAGTGTGAGAGTGAATGGTTGTTTGTCTGTCTCTCTATGTGGCCCTGCGATGGACTGGCAAACTGTCCAGGGTGTACCCCGCCTATCGCCCGATGTAGCCCGATGTAGCCTATCGCCCGATGTAGCTGAGATTGGCACAGCACCCCCCGCGACCCTCTAGCAGAGGATAAAGCGGTAGATGATGACTGACTGACTGACAATAATGAATAATGTGTGTGTGTGTGTGTGTGTAACAGGTGATGATGAGGGTGGAGCTGCTGTACGGAGCAGCAGGTGTTGTGGGCAGTTTAGTGTCAGGTCATCTGTTCCTGTTGTACACGGTCAAGCTGGGACAAGGAGTCATTCTGCTCATCGTGAGTTCACTCATTCACCTGCTCATCCTCATCCTCTCCATCGTCCTGCTGCAGGTCAGTGTGTGTGTGTGTGTTCACTGTACATGATTGTGTTTATTCAGCTCTTACAGGAACTGTTGTAAAACATAATAACTGGACCACTGTTCTCTGGGTAAGTAACTGGGGCTGCAACAGTTAATCGATGACTAAATGAATCACCAGTTAGTTTTGATATTTGTTAGTCTGATGTTTTTAAATCATCAAAACAAGTTCTCCGATTTTTAAATGTGAATATTTTTTGGATTAGTCGCTCCATATTATGACGTTTTATGACGAGTATTATACTGAAGAAACTTTATTCGCGCAGTACGACGACTTTATTCTCACAGTATTACGACTTTATTCTCGCAGTACTACGACTTTATTCTCACAGTACAACGACTTTATTCTCACAGTATTACGACTTTATTCTCACAGTACTACGACTTTATTCTCACAGTACTACGACTTTATTCTCACAGTATTACGACTTTATTCTCACAGTATTACGACTTTATTATCGCAGTACTACGACTTTATTCTCACAGTACAACGACTTTATTCTCGCAGTATTACGACTTTATTCTCGCAGTACTACGACTTTATTCTCACAGTATTACGACTTTATTATCGCAGTACTATGACTTTATTCTCGCAGTATTACGACTTTATTATCGCAGTACTACGACTTTATTCTCGCAGTATTACGACTTTATTCTCGCAGTACTATGACTTTATTCTCGCAGTACTATGACTTTATTCTCGCAGTACTACAACTTTATTTTCGCAGTATTACGACTTTATTCTCACAGTACAACGACTTTATTCTCGCAGTATTACGACTTTATTCTCGCAGTATGACAACTTTATTCTCACAGTACGACGACTTTATTCTCGCAGTATTACGACTTTATTCTCGCAGTATTGCCACGTTTTCTCCTTATACTACAACTTTATTCTCATAATATCGCGATGTTTTCCTCCTCATTTATTCTCAACATCTTAAATATTTATTTTCTTCAGTCATAGCATATAACAAAGTAAACATTACAACAGAAAAATATTGGTTGACATCTGATATCATCATCATTTGGGATAAAACTTTGATAAACACTTTTCAGCATTTCCAAATATCTAGAATTATCCGATGTGATTGTGTCTTTAATGTCTCTGTCTTTATTAAAAAGGTGAAACAAGTGTCAGAGGACAGTCACCTCCTGTCTCACAATAACGATGATGAAGAGGAAGATAACGACGCCGTCAATGTTCCTGTTGCGATCAACAAGGTCAACGTGGTTCTTCTGTTCGCCGCCGCCATCTTGTACGACTTTGCAGTGGGCGGAGCCGTAGAGATACTGGGCATCTTTGTGTTGAAAGAGCCACTCAGCTGGACGGCCACGCAGGTGACACTCAGTGTTCTTCTTCTTCTGTCAAATTCTTTGTGTCTGGAAATAACATTTGTCTCACCTGATTTTGAATTTAAAGATTTTAGATTTTTGCATTGAAATTGTGTTTGATTTTTCCTAACCCAAAATCAACTCTTGAAATGATCAGAATCACAATTTTAATTTGATTTAGCATAATTTGTAGCTGTAAATACAACTTTAAAAGTATTCAAATAATAGGGCATTCCAGAAATGTGGGGGTAAATTAACAGAATTTTTTTCACAAATTCAACAAATTCAAGGTTTATAATATTCAAATATCATATCCACTGTGTTCAGATTTAATAGACTAAATTCACATACCAAATTTTACCTGTGAATTCAACCATTTCACGATTTTCAAAATGTGATTTTTACTTTTGTTTTTCAGTGTTAAAAATCTTTTATTTTGAAAATTCAAGGTTAAAAATATTCAAATAATATACATTTAACCTGCTACAATATTCAAAAGTCCACATCCTGAAATGATGAACGGTGCTTTTAACTCAACTTTAAATAAATAAGAGTCAGAATCAATTGTCTGAACATGAGATTAAAATTTTTTTAAATTTCTCATTGAAAAATAAAACTCAAAATGACATATTGTTGAATTTAGACACAAAAAGTACAATTTCTTAATTCAAATGCAAAAAAAGAAAATATCAGTGCCAGAAACTCCAACACTTAAATTTGAAAATCTGATGAGTCCGATTCACGTCCGTGTTTTTGTCTGGTATCTCAGGTGGGTTATGGAAACGCAGCGGGCTGCACCATCTTCCTCACCAGTTTCCTCGGCGTCATGCTGTTTCGCCGCTGCTGCAGCGACGTCACGCTCATCCTCATCGGCATGCTGTCGTTCGCCACGGGAATCTACTTCATGTCCTTCGTCACGGCAACGTACATGTTCTACCTCGGTGAGACTGAGCTAAAACACTAAATTAGAAAGCATCATATTATCCAGCTGTGACTGAAATATTGTTCAATATGTTTTTGTGAAATTGCCGACTGTTCAGTTCTTCTTTTGTAAAATCCCCCCCCCCCCCAAAAAAAAGTGTGTGCCGTTTAAAGTTGTTTACAGACGTAAACAGTTCTTGAAAATGTGAGTTGTGGCGTTGCGAAATTAACCCTGCGTTCATTTTCTCCCCGCAGCTCGATCACTCAACCTTTTCGCTCTCATCCCGATACCGACGATCAGATCTCTGCTCTCACAGCAGGTGCAGTCGTCCTCGTATGGTGAGTTTGTGTAGAATTCTGTGGGTTTTTTCCCACAGGAAAACACTGTTTTTTGTTTCTGCAACACGTCTGGATTTATAGTGTTCACAGCAGCGGAGTCACTGGCTGTTGTTTCTTACCTTTTATTGAAAAAAATGATTAAATACCTGCCGTAAAATGACACTGTGGACCACGTCTCATGGAAATGCAACAGAGAGCAGTGGACTTTGTGTGTTTGAAGGAGTGACGATATTTGTGAGGTTTCTTGAATGCATCTTGAAGCTGCTCATGCGCTGGAGTTATATCTGATTAATATCTGATTAAAAATACAGCTGAATAATTGAAGTGCATTTTTGCTCAAAACATCCAAACACATATTTTTTGCGTCTCCTCTTTGAGACATTTGATTTCTAGATTTAGTTTATGTATTTTTCTCTGTTGGAAAACACACGCTTCAAATTAAGAGGAAGTGATTTTGAGCTCAGTTGGTTTAATGATTCCTTCAGTAGCAGAGAGTCATCATTGAGTTTGTTTGGTTTTTTATCTCGTTCACACAGAGCAGTGGCAGCGGACAGGAATGTGAGGCCATTCAGACCTGTTTGTATGAAATCATGGTGGCATGTCCTAGCATGAAAACCAGATCAACCAGATTCCTCAGAAATGAGATTCTGCCTCATTAGGACCAGGTTTTAGGTCCCCATGAGGACTACTGGTCCTGACAGGGACAGTGTTTAAGCTCAAGTGTCCTCGCAACCTTTTACACACACACACGCTGAGTTTACTGTTCATTAACAGACCAGGGTTATTATTATCATAGCATTATGTTTGCTTTGATGTGACGTCAACTGTGATGAAGTTCACCAATGCAAACACACACACACACACACACACCGCACACACACTCACACGTGACCCTTTCCCGTCAAGGAAGTTACACATTTTAAATAACATACCTTTAATCTACATGAGTTTTAGGCACCATAAAAAATAAGCACACAACGTTATGAAGTTTTCAGAAATAACCGCTTTTATTTAGTCTTTAACTGCACAGCGAGGATCGTCAGCTGTTATTGATCATTAGTGCAATAATTTCACATAGTTGAACATTTATTTCTCCCGTTCATCATCATCATGGTTTAAAAATAATACATTTGAGGGTCAAACATTCAAAGTTTTCTACATATTTGTTATTACAACTAATTGTGCTAATTAACAATGCAGGAGAAGTGAATGACTTTTTGACTCTTAACAATCGCCAAGTATTTATAAGTTTATAAGTATATTTATGTGTTTATAGTTGAGTAGTTTATAATGTTTTTTAAAACATTTGTTTTTCAGCTTCTTAGATGTGTGTTTTATGTTTTGGACCAAACAACTAATCTTTTCACTGAGAAAATTATGGAAAAAAAGTCAGTTGCAGCCGTTGCTGTTACCAGAAGTTCTCTGTATTTTGTTCCATGAATCATCTGCTCTATATTTAGAGAGAACTTGTGGAACGTTTAGTCAAAGACAACAAGAGTCATTTCTTCTTCTTTTTATCCATTTTTCCTTCCTTCCTTTCCTCCCGTCAGGCACCATCCTCACGTACCTGCAGTTGGCTCTAAAGTTTGCAGGTCTGGCCTACATCCCTGCCTTCACTAAGATCTACCAGGGGACACTGGACTGGTTCCCGGGCTGCGTCTTCATGCTGGCCAGTGTCTTCACGGTCCTGGCAATGATTCCCATCAGGTACCATTAAGAAATAAAAAATACTGGGGGGGGGGGGTGGGGATATAAAAATATGGATTAGGTGTTAGATCGTTGTAGCCTGGAAGTCTAGACGCACCCTAGTGGTAGCAAATTGAATTTGCAGCCAGGGTTCCGTCTAGAAACTCCTCGTTAGCTCGCGAGCTGCAAAACCCAAACTCCGGTTTGGCCAATCGCAATTGTGTAGAGAATCGGTGAGCGGGCTAACATACAGTACCTCGGTGAGGCTGCGTCAAATATTAGCTCTTCCAGGACTTGCAGGGTTAAGGCCCTGGGTGTCTTTGACGGAGTAGGCTCACGGCCTCGTTAGTCAGACATGCAGTAATCTCTTGGCAATACTTTAGGGGTTTCTTCTGTAACACGCCCAGAAATTCTCATTTCTCATTCTCAACTCTCATATTCTTTGCGCAAAAAACGGCAAAAGTGGTTTGGCTCCATTACCATGACATATGTTGGCTTACAGGAATCTCTCCATCAAACGTTTCCACCACGTGGAACACTTGCCCGTGGACTCTTTTCTGTCGCTCTGACTACGTCACACTCTTCGTAAACCGTCAATTGAGCCCTGCCAACTGCGTGTGTGCTCCCACACCAAACGTCTTGCTGTAGGTCTGGCGAAGATCGTCGTCCTTCCTCGTGCAAATGCGATAACTGATACTCCAGAGCAAATATTTTATATTTTAACTCGCAAGTTAAGTAAAAAGTCCCTGCCAGTTTCACTCACTGGGCGTCGCTAATTCATGTCTCCTCACGGTGGCGCTGCTCAAATGAATGAGGGGAGACTTGGGGTGGAAGTTACCTGGCTGAAGAAGGGGAGTTCACAGCGGGATAATGGTGGAGAAAGCGATGTTAGGAGATGCTCCATCCACATTCAATACATAGACTTTATGCACTTTGTTCTCTATGTTGTGAATAAACAGAGAAATCCTGCACGTTTAACTTTTCACTTTTTTGTTTTCTTCAGTTAAACAGATCGCGATGTATCGCTATATGATTGTCTTGCAATATATTGATTATCACTGAATCGTTGTATTGCGATATTATTGGTATCGTGGACCATGTATCGCATATCATAAACGGTACCGGGTTATTCACAAATACAATTTTCTTGCTATAGCTGCGTTTCTACCCATCCTCACAGTTCACCTCCGTTTAATGTTAATTATTTAAGTTCGTTCAAATAAACATTGATGCAAAAACGCCCCAAAATTGCCTCAGAGTCGGGCGTTCAATCCAAGATGGCAGCCTTCCTGTTGGGTTTAGAGCATAGGTCATAGTTGACTTTTTTGCCCGTCCCAACCTAATAAATGAGTGTAACAAGTTTCGTTCTTGTACTGTACGTTAAACCCTACACCAGATGACCCAATAGCCCCTCCCACTTCCAATTTCCCACTCTTATTCACTTATAACGACTTTCATGCGTACATTTTCACCAGGATGTCTTGATGCGATATGTTAAAAAAAGAAAAAGACCCAAAAAATCCGATCCATGTCGTCCCACTTTTCGGCAACATTCTGGAGGGGTGGTCTGGAACCTAAAAGGGGCGGAGCTAGATACTGCAGTCCTGTGATTGGTCAAAAGTGTCACTTCTGTTCTTTACATCCGAGAAAGGGTGTTTGTGTGTTTCACTGCATTACTGCCTGGCTTTTACACTACAGCATGTACAGCTGTTTTAGGGGGCAGGGTTTAAACCTATGAAGATTCTCTTCAAATGAGGAAGTGTTAAATGAAAACTCTTTAAAAGCAAAAGATTTAAAAGGGAATGTTCTGTTTCTGTGCAAGAAAGGCCTAAACTGCCATGTTAGCATTTGACTGCTAATATTTTTTAAATAACGTGGAATGAACTCCAAAAGAAACTTGTTAAACATTATATAGTTTTGATTGACAGACACACCCACAGTGGAAACTAAAGCCACACAAAGGCTTTTACTGTCTCTGAAATGTAACCAAAACAAGCTGAACGGCTCTGTTCACCTGGTTTTTGATAAAACCTGACATGGACTTGACTCACACATTCTTATTTTTGTTTCTTTTTGTCCTCCCTCCAGCGTCCTGGGCTGCAGATCACCTCACAGACGTCGCTACAAGAGGATTCAGGGAGACTGATTTCACACTGATGCAACAGGAAGTGAAACATGGAACAAGGGAAAACAAAAAAGTGGGGGAGACTCACTTCCTTTAACTATGAGGAGAGGAGTTTGTAAACTTTAGCTGTTCACTTTTGTTTACAAGATACAAGAGGATTTTTATGAACCTGTGATGCTGCCGCTGTGGGTTTGAAACGCAACGTGACCTTTCATGACCCCAGCACTTGAAGACAAACTCTGACCTCAGTCCAGAGGGTCTCACAGCGGTCACAGCGGTCAGTGACCCGGTCACAACAGCAACACACCCTCTGTGATTTCGACATAATGTAGACTTTGTGGTGAAGACGTCACACACATATTAAAAAAAGAAAGTCCCTGATGAGACACACAGTGAACCACTGTCCTAATCCCATGTGTTTCGGCCTCCACTACACTAGGTGGCAGTATTTCCCCCAAAAATATTCCATTCTTTAAGGTTTAACAGAGCATAAAAACACAGTTTCTTGCCATGTTTTTCTTGGATGTGTTCATCCGACTCTTGAAATTCAGTTTAGTGCAAGTTTAACACACATTTGCACTTATTTTACACAATTTAGCCCAAGTTTAGCACATGTTTGCACTTATTTTACAGTCTGATTTTAGCCCAATCAACACAATAGATCAGTTTTTTCATGATTTCATGCATGATTTTTATTGTGATTTCTGTTCTGTTGTTTGTAACAGAACTCCACCTCAAATACTTTGTTCTTTTTAAAAAATATGACTGAGTGGGACTAAAACTCTACACAGTCGCCCAGTAATTCTCCCCAAATGATCGATGAACAAGCAAACAAACTGTAGACAACAAAGTTTGAACACAATCAACCCAGATTAAAATCACATAAAAACAGAGCGTCAGCTGAAGGTGCTGACTCTCTGGAGACATGAGGACAAAGTGAGCAGCGGCTCTCTCTCCTACTTTTATTTCCTCAGACCGATGATTGACCGCAGCTGTGAGAGCGACACAGGTGCAGCCGATAATCTGCTGATTAACAAACAAAACCTGACACCTAGAAACTGGATTATGATTCAAAAACAGTCCATCCCTGCTGATTGTTTTAGTCTGATGTAAAGACTAAAATATGTTATCTTTATTATTAAGGAAGTTACTGTTTGTAACTAGCTTTTTTTTAATCTGTTTTATATATTAGTTTGCAGAATTATGCTAAAATCTGGGATTAAAGCCATTAACTACAAGTGCAGAATATGGATTAAGGGGCAGCTCTAGATTAGAATAAAAAATCAACAACATGTACTTTATGGTATTTTTAGGTGACCTTGAAACCTGCCGGTCAGGAAATGCTGGAGATTTTCATTTAAAATTACATTTTTGGAACTTTTGAAACACGTTTACGCATTGATACATAGTTTTTTTTAAAGCACTTTGATCTGTTTTGCTCTGTTTTAATGTTTTACTCTGTTTAAACTGAGCACAGTTTGATTGTTGTGTGTTTCAGTGTAATAATCCATGAAGTAACAGTTATTACACACGACAGTGAAGCTGAAGGGGAAAAAACACAGTTTACATTATCATCACTTTCATTTTAAAGCACATTTTTATGATTCTGTAAACATTTTGCACTGTCACGTTAATGTCACTGCTCCTGTGACTACATCGTTTTATGTTTTGGGGTAAAAGGATTTTTTTAAGTATATAGTAATAATAAATCATTGCTTTTCTTTTTGTAATAAATGTTTTTCACTCATTTGTTACTTTCTTTGTCAAAAATGGATTGAATACTAGGATGGATGCTTCAATCCTACTTTCTTATGTGAAACCAATATCACAACCTTGATTATCCACAGACACTGAGATTAAAATCAGAAAGTCCGAATCCTGAGATTGAAGTCGGCATTCTAAGATTAGTAAGAAAGTCGAAATTCTGAGATCAGAGTCTGAAAATCGGGATTCTGAGATTAAAGTCAGAAAGTCAAAATTCTCAGATCAGAGTATGAAAATCGGGATTCTGAGATTAAAGCCAGAAAGTCGGAATTCTGAAATTAAAGTCAGAAAATCAGGAATTCTGAGATTAAAGTCATACAGAATTCTGAGATTAAAGTCAGAAATTCGGAATTCTGGGATTAAAGTCGGAAATTCAGAATTCTGAGATTAAAATCAGAAATTCGGAATTCTGAGATCAAAATCAAAAAGTCTGAATTCTGAGATTAAAATCATAAATTCTGAATTCTGAGATTAGAGTCTGAAAGTCTGAATTCTGAGATTAGAGTCTGAATTCTGAGATTAAAGTCAGAAAGTCAGAGATTAAAATCAGAAAATGGGAATTCTGAGAAAAATTCAAGCTGGTTAGTTCTTAATGCATATTCCCATTCAACTGCTGGAAAACCAATAGTACAATGCGACAAAAGAAAAACAAAAATCACACCATAGCAGATGAGAAATATCAAATTAACTCATTATTTTTTTTATTATTGGTCCAATATATCCAAAAAGAAATTAATTTGAGGTAAAGATAAATTGCATCAAAAACAACATCAATATACAAGTGTATTCATAATTACAACAAGGTGTTATTCACATCCAAATGTACATTATTAGGAACTCTGAACGTAAACAGAAACAGAAAGTTAAGAAAGACCAAAAGACTGGATTTCACACGTTCATGAGTCGTACGAGTTAAAACTATAAGTTCCCACAGGTTTGATTGTTCGCGTTTTTTCCTGTGCTTCATGTGCGAGAAAAGAGTGCGCGAGGAAGACGGGAGGGAAAAAAAACAACAGGACATTTGGCTTAAAAACGTTTGATTTGTACATTGAGAAAAAAAGGAAATTTCTCCTCTGTTTACAGCTTTTTTTACAGTGCGACCATTTTAGTCGTCCATTTTATAGGCGTATACAGTGGCGGCCATTTTATAAGCGTACACACTGGTGGCCATCTTAGTCGTCCATTTTAAAGGCGTGTACAGTGGCGACAATTTTATAGATGTATACAGTGGCAGCCATTTTAGCTGATCTAACCTGAATTGCTGAAAGACAGGTTTTTGGCAGGTTAACAAACTGATCTCTTATTTTGAGCAGGCATTTCTGCCAGGAGGTGGAGCTAAATACATACATACATACATATACAGTATATATATATAAATATATATAGTGCAAACAATAATCAGCAGGCAACAGTATATATATATATATCTATATCTATAAATATAGACATAGATATAATACAGGGCTTTTACAATAGCTATGAGTTGAGAGGGGAAAAAAACAAGAGCATCAAGAATAAAGAAAGATTTAACCGATTTTGTTTTGCCAGATTTACAAAAGAAACTAAAATGATATTATTCACATTCTCATCGGAACAACAACATCCCTTTTTTTCATACAAAAATAGACTACGCTGTATTTTATAACTCAGCTGTACATTGGGGTAAACTGAATATACAGAATATTGTCATTAGAGCAAAACAAAAGGAAAAAAAAAAAAAAAAGATCAGCTACTTCATTTACACCAGAGAGCAAGAAAGTCTACAGATGCACTGATGCCGCTTCTTTACAAACGTTTTATTTCCTTAGCTGTAAACAAAATGACAAAAAAGTACCGATCACATCGATTAAAGTGCTCTAGAGCACAACTAGTGGCCAAAAATTCTACAGCACCCATTTAATCTTCTTTAATTCCAGGGCTTTTCCTGATCTCCTGCTGTTGACAACTGTGTAAAACCAATCTATTTTGACATATTATGTATATGATGTTTAAAGGATTTAAAAGGATGCAAAGAGTGGAAAATTAGCAAAATGGTGATTTCAAGGCATGTAATTCTCCACAATATTTGAGAAAAACAACCAGCCAGTGCAGAAAAACTGACTCTAAACACAGTCATTCAGCCTGTTTTTTTTTGCATCAGGCTCCATTCAACTTTTCTGCACTCAATTAAATACAAAACATTTGTGTCTTTAAAGCTGAACGAGGGACACACGGAGGAGAATCAACGAGTAAAACCTGGCTCAGGAAAGCAACATGTTTTAAATAAGCTCCGAGTAGCAAAAAAACTACCAAAAAAAGCTGACATTTTCCCAATGTTGCTGCCCCTGATGTCTGCAAGTCTGCTATGGAGATATTTTCAAACAGAAATTAGGACCGTGGGATGTAAAAGATGAACATTTCCGCCATTTTTTAAGGTCACAACATGGTGATAGTAAAGTAAATTATCACCTGCTTGAGAATCACCAGTCAAAAATACGTGATATAGGATTAAGTTGTTGACATATAGGAGTCATTCATGCTCAAACTCTCACTTACAATCTCTATGGTCAACAACAATCTCAGGGAAAAGTCACCCAGTCACTGATGTCAGATTATCTCAGATTAAGGGCAAACCACATGAGCATAAGATTCAAGCCCGGCAACAAACGTGTCACAGACGAGACGACGTCACATCACCAGACGTCTACATCTGTGACTCATTTAAGTCCATGTGTGAAATCAAGTAGCATTCTTTTTTCTTTAAATATTCCCCTCACGTCCAGGGTTGGGTCACATCTAGTGCTGACACTGCAGATTAGATTCCGGGGCTTGTGTAGCTACGTGGCAGACTCTGACGGAGAGGCTTCCAATATATGGAGATTAATCAGAGAATGAAGGGTTTTAAAAACACAAATATTCCCGATTGCACGGATGGATTTTGGGCCTTTAAATGTGAGACTTTTGACCACAAAACTCTTTTTAGCATCAACAATTCCAACAGGGATTAAGAATAGACCTAAGTGTGCAGAGAGAATTATTTAAATTATGACCTCAAAGAGACAAAAATCATAACAATGGGATGTGGAGATGTTAGACAAGTGCCACTACGGCAAGAAAATGGCATATGAATCAAAAAAATGGATAACTCAAAGAGAATTAAATGTGTCCGTGTCAGTAATGGACACTGTACCGAGTTTGACCACCAGGTGGTGCTGCCGCACTGTGCACAAAATAAAACACAGGCGCACAAGGAAACACCCAATCAAAGTGAACAAGGAGACTCGAGGTGTTCGACTCCGGCACTCACACCACAGTGCCATCATTGTCAAAGTGCCATCAATGCCGTCAAGATGCCTCCAAAGAAATAATCCTTAAAAAGCTCCAGTGAGAGAAAAATGAAGTTAAGTAATAGTGAAAAAGTTGCTTTATATCAAAGAGAACATTTGGTTTAAGTAGCTGTAGATTGAGCCATTGAATAATGATGTCCTTTCTGGTCTGTGAAGGCCACCGTAGTTCCCTGGAGCTCAAGGGAAAGGGGGGCAGATTTCTGCAGTCTCACCACTAGATGTCACCGTTTCCTACGTGAACCGCTACTGCCACAAAAACTTATTTTTTTGTACATTTTAACAACAGTGGCAAAAAAAAAAGCAGTAGAAAAATGATCCACCGTAACAAAACATGCAAGAATAACAGGTGTGGTTGCGAAGTATAAAATATTAGCTTCCTTATTTATAGCAAATTAGACACATTTCAGAAGAATTCCGATATCGGTGGAGAGTTCTTAGTGTCATTTTCACAACAAGACACGGTGAGGAAACCTTAAAGGAACTTCACATCCTCTCAAAAGAACAGTTCAGAGTCTGCCTTCAAAATAAAAGCTTAACTGTTCCCTCATCCCTCACATTTGGCTCAATGTGAAAATGGGCGGAAAAAACAAACCGCGGTTAAATAAACACACAAAAAAAGAACATTGGCAACCGACAATGAGGAAAATAAGAAGTAGAAAAAGTTAATGTACATTGAGCAGAGATGTCTCGTTTCCCTGCTGTCCTTGAACGCACCGTTTGTTACCTCTGTTGCAGGTCAGGACGACGTCACCCGCTGTACAATCGTCTCAGCAGAGAACAGGAGCGGCTGCTCGGCTGTTCCTTTTCCTTGGCGTGACATTGAGTGTGTGTGTGTGTGTGTGATAAAGAGAGTGAGTGAGTGAGTGAGGGGGAGAGAGAGAGAGAGAGAGAGATAAGTCGGTGTCTCAGTTCGTCTCACTCCGTTTGTCTTCAGTCTGTTTGTCCTGGAGCAGAGTGATGAGCGACTCCCACGACGCCTGACACTGCAGAGTCACACAGAGACACGAGACATATCATTTCACACCCTTCTCAGTTTCTTTAACATCGTAATGTTCCAAACAACATTTTATTGGAGTGTTTTAAACACATTACACGACGCTAAAAGACGTGGAAACCTTTCCTTACTGGGCCATAAACTCATGGAAACACTGGTGTTGACAATCACACTGGAGCATTTTTACAAGTGAAGATGTGTCTGTCTCCAGATGTCTCCAGCAACTCCAGATGCTACAACGTTCAGCTAGCGCTAACGACGAGTAGCTAGCTCCGGCTCTGTTTACGCCACCATATTGGCGGGAAAACTCTCAGGCAGAGATCCAGCCGTGCACTGGCTGTATGTATCTGACCCTCGTATAAAGTATTATTACTGGAGTTTGTACCTTCTCGTAGTAGTTGATGTTTTTGTCGGCCATGCCGGTGAGGAGCTGCTTGAAGTCTTGCCGCTTGTTGCTCTGCCAGCGTTCCCAGTCGGCCTTCAGGTCGGCGTTGAAACACTCCACCTTGTCCTGGCATTTCTCCACCTCCACGGGCATCTACAGCGACACAGAGACAACTACAGCTACGGGGGGTTTGAAGGGACATAATACAACAGTGCGTTTTACTATCGTCACAGGGAGTCTGTGTGGCTTTAGCTTGTATGGAAGTGTACTGTTGGTTCACAGAAGCATGTTGTTGTTTATTTATTATATTTTTGAGTTAAAAAGGTTATTTTTCCTAGAAAAAAATCTAAATTTCTGCTCTATTTTATATAAAAACATCATTTCAACTTTGCCATACTTTAATCTCATTTCATTGACATTACTTACTACTGGTGGGATTTTCTCATGGGATTTTGAAGTATATCGTGAAAATGTACTGTTTTTTTTTTAAATTTCTTTTTGAAATTCAGGAAAACTGATCTGAAATAGGGCTGTAACTGTTATTAGTCGATTATTAAATATTGTTATCATCAATTAATAGGTTTTTTGATTTTTCAGTTTCTTAAATGTGAATATTTTCTGGCTTCTTTGCTCCATGTAACAAAGAAATCATTAAAACTGATTCATTTCCAGGTTTGATAAAAACTGATCAATATATTTCAACATTTTACGAACCAAACAACTAATCAATTAAGCGACAGATTTTGAAACTTGAAAAATGTATCTCGCTAATTCAGAAATACAGAGATGACAATATTGTTTTAATGGAAATAATCTGAAATTTATGGATGATTAAAATAATTTTTTTTTTTTTTTTAAATGGAAAATAATCAAATTTAAACTGAAAAACTGTTTATTTTTCTCGTTAATTCAGAAAAACTGAGCTGAAATCATTGTGTGACACTTCAGTGCGCCTTTACATCTTAATGAATTTGTGTGTCAGTTACACACAGTTAGAGTAAATTTCTGTTAAAATTAAAACCGTTTTGTGAATAAATCAACTCTGGTCTTCACACTTTGGGTGAAAAGAACTTCAGAGTAAAGACACTTGTGGACACGTGAAGAGCAAACACAGCAGTTTTAAAAACGTCCACATGGGACAGGGAGACGCTTACAGGCATTTTGTCCTCCTGTCTGCGCAGTATGGCCGCCTCGAGCCGTCCCTCGTACTCGGCCTGGCTCTGGTCCCGCTTCCTCAAGACCGTCTGTGATCAAAAAACATTAGAGGTGTGTGTCATTGATAGTGAGGATCTGCCGAGTCATGAGTCAGAAGAGGATGTGACACAAGCAGAATTCACAGATGACACTTCCGTTTTTTTGGTCGGGGAGGAGGGGTCAAAGGTGACACGTCTGCGTCTGTGTGTGTCAAAGGATTAAGTGTCTAAGGACGACTTCGCTTTAACATATTTTACTGCTTTAACAACAAATCTGTGGGGAAAAACCAACAAAAGCAAGAGATAAGTGGAAGATAAACACTGTTTTAAAGGTTCAGTGCGTAAGATTCAGGTGATATTATTTCCATTTGGCACAATTTATAAACTGAATGATCCGTATAATTTTCCACCAGGAGCTGCTCTTCTCCAAAAATCAACAATTTTTTGAAGGTTATAACGAGAACTCTTTCGCTGAGGTGAAAGGAGATTCAGCTGTAATACACAACTTCACCAGCAGACGTCACTAAATCCCACACTGTGCACCTTCATATGAAAGCTCTCCCTCTCTCTCGAGCATCTCACCTTCATGGACTCCACATAGAGGACGTACTCTCGGAGCACGGGCAGAAAGTCCTGACTCATGTTCTCGCTCAGGTCGTCCATGGCACAGCAGCACTTTGACACGGTGGTGGCCACGCCCTCCAGGGGGCGATGCAGCTCCTCCTCCGAGCCTGCCCAGCTGGAGTACACGGAGCCGTACTCGCGCTGCTCCGTCAGGTACTCTGGAGCCCAAACGACACATCACAACGAAGCTCGTCACGAGAAAGTTAGCCACGTGACGCGAGACTGAATAACAACACACACACTGACTCGTGTGTGGTGTGTGTGTGGACACACAGCTGCAGGTAAGAGAGCAGGAAGTAGGAGTGTGCAGTGCAAACAGCACTACAGTGGAGTAGTCGGTAAAAGCTCAGTAAGATGCACATTTTTTTGACCTGCAGTCATTTTCGTATATTTGCAAAGACTCAATTAAATGTTGATTCAAATCAACAAAACTGACTTTTAAGTATTTGTCACAAAACTGAACACCATGTTTAAAAGGGAAGTCCGGTATTTGTTCCCCAGCAATATTTGGAGAAAGCCAGGATTGACAGGACAATGTGTACGTGTGTGCGCGAACGCTGCAAGGTTTTTTTTTTTTTACGAGAATCAGTGAATGCATCACGGGCCAAGCAGAACTATATCTGCGAGTCATGGAGGAGACAAGAGACGTGCTGTTGTTGTTGTTGTTGTTGTTGTTGTCTGACTCTTACAATAACAAGCCATTTATTTACTTGCAAAAACAAGCACTTTTTAATGGAGATCACTCAGAAGGCGGCGGTTTCCCCCGTAAGGTTACACTGCAGCCATAGATGCCCGTTGTGGCTGCCACCCAAGGGCGATCTTCTGGACCATAATGAAACTTACACCCAAATTTATACACAAAGGGCCCAGGGCGAAAAATACCAGAATTCTCCTTGAACAGAGTGAACCATAGCTCCTAGACCGTTTTGCGATAACTAGAAAATTCCAAAACTACAGACTGGGGATCTGTGCAGGGTAATAGATGAATGGATGGATACTGGAAAGCAGCAGAAATAGAGCTTTGCACACATATTACTTAACGGTAACGGTAGAACCTCATGACTTCCGCACGACGACCGTCCAATCACAGACAAAGATTCACCAGCGCGTTGTGACGTCAGCTTCTCAGTACATTAAATTCCTAAACGGTTTAAATAACTGCCAGACATGGAAAGTGAAAGTTGTCTTGGTCATGAGAGGATTATTAATCACTCCCGTCTCCTTCATCGTTACCTGACTGCTCCTTGAGGATCCTCTGAGCGATGCGATCAATGGTCCCCAGTTTCTGCGTGAACGTGTCCAGGTACTCGCCCATGGCGCAGAACTCCGCCGGCCGCGCTCGCAGCTTGTAGCCTCCGGCCACGTGCTTCACCGACTCGCCCACTTTGGTCAGCAGAGCCAGACCCTGACGCTTGTTCAGGTCCTGCAGTCACAGAAGAAACTCACACATGTTACACCTGTCCTGTCTCCTCCTCACAGGGATCAATAAAAGTCTTTGTCTCGCGTCTCTCTGCTACTTAGAGACTAAATCTGTGGTTGTAGGCAGACGTGGCAAAATCACGAGCCAAGTCGAGAGGCGAAGAGGAAGCAGCTCTGCATTCTGTGGTCGTGCATCCGACTGGAAGGATTCGGTGTTTTGATTTGTATTGGACAAAACCCAGCAGGAGAAGCTGAGTAATACAAGAAACTGTGTGGTGGAGCCAAGTTCACGATGCAGAGATTGCTGTGGAAAACGACCACCACGACGTGCGGTCATGCGATTGGTCACGCGCTACGCTGTCTTTCACCAGGAGGAGGCGCCGACTGATGGGTCTAATCGCGGAATCACACGAGAAGTGACGGGGAATAAAGTGGGAAAAACCAGATTTAATTCAGTTTGTTTTTATGTCTTCTTTTCTCCTCCTTCTCTCTGATGAGCCGCTGTGGTTTTCTTGTTTATTTTCAGTCATAAACTGTGTATAAAATAGATAAAACACACTCCTGAGCTATTGATCGGCAGGTTTCCCCGCATAAACATAAAATAAACATTTTTCTTGTTTGAAAAGTGAAGCCAAGATGAAAGGTAGCAGTTTGCCACCAGGGGGCGAATTCACTGGTTGCAATGGAGAAATACATTCAACATTAGTTTATAACTTGACTAGATTTATGTCTTCTTTAATGGAATATCATGTTATTTTTTAAAATTATGTTTCCATTTAGAGGAAAATAGACAATAAAAACACATAGAAGTGCCGTCCAGTAGGTGCCTGGTTGTAGGCGACGTTTACGAACGAAAATCATGAATCTCAAAGCATCAAAACCAGAAAACATCAACAGCATTCATTTCTTTTATAAGGTCTATGATTTTACGTCTAATAAAGAATAAAAATATCCTTTTCTTCTCTTTCTTCTTCACTGTGTCCAAACTCAGTTTTTATGCTCAAGGAAATGAGATCAGGGTCTAAGGTACAATCCCTAATCCCAAAACCTTCCAGTGAGCAGATCATGAGGCTTAAATACTTGTAAGTGTGAACCAGGCTTAAAAGAACACAGTGAAACCGAGAATACCGAGTGAAACATTAGACAAAACGTACGGGAAAGAAAAGCCTGTGTGATGTTAAATATGGGACTTTCCCGTCCTGGTGCGATGGGTCTCACCTTGGCAGCGAGGAAAGCGTTCAGGTGTGGGTTGAAGGAGAGGACAGGATGGTCGGCGACTCGCTTCAGGAACTTGTCCAGCGCTTTCATCCTCGTCTCCACGAACTCCTCTGAGAAACGGTCGACGACGCCCTTCATCACAAACTTCTCTGGCAGCGGCTGAAGACACACAGAGAGAGGAAAATGGAAGTCCAACATGTTGTAAGTGGAAAACTGCAGCCGTGAATGTGTGAGCTGAACCTACAGGGATGAGGTGAGTGGGCTGACTGTCTTCTAACTTGATCCTCAGCCAGTCAAAGTCCTGGTAGCGGCGTCTCACGCAGTATTCAGGAAGGTCGAATTCTATCCGTGTCGTCTGAAGCAAAATTAAAAACATGAAGGACGTTAAATAAGTTGAATCTAGAGCTGCGGTGAAATGAATCGCTTACTTAACGATTGATTGTTTGAGTGAGTGTGTTTTTAGAATTCAAACAGCTTCTCTGATATGGAGAATATTTTCTGCTTTCTTCGCTCAGTTAAAAGGTGTATGGAAACATCGTTTTTCTTTTACTCCTTTATGAACTAAACAAGTAATTGTTTAATGTAGAAAAAAAAACAACAATGATGTTCTCGATTCAATTATTCCGTTTTTTTATGATTTAATTTCTTAATGGCATGGAGCAAAGAAACCAGAAAATATTCACATTCAAGAAGCTGAAAAATCAGATAAACCAATTTTAATGATTTAAAAACAACAAAAAAACACTCAAACGATGAATCGATTATCAAAATAGTTGAGGATTCATTTAGAAATCGTTGAATAATGAATTCATTGAATAATCGTTGCAGCCTTAACACACACACACACACACACACACACACACACACACAGAATTGTTGTTTTACAAAGACGGACAGGACATTTACATCATAAAAGCCTAGTTTTTTTTCCTTCTACGTTATCATAACCCCCCTGAAAATGTAAGTTACTACATGTATGTATAGTTCATTGGTGAATACATGAGTGCACATGAAGGTCTGACGTTCAAACACAGTTGACAACACACACACACACACACACACACACACACACGCACGCACACGCCCTCTGACAACAGTGATCCAGCAGGATCATCCCTCTCAAAGGTACATCAGCTTCAGTGTTAAATGTTAAAGTAACTGGTAAATATTTACAGAGTGAAGTTCAAAGGTGAAACTGAGAGTTTATGTAAGTGATGTAATGTTGTGGCTGCAGTTCAGGACATTATCTGCTGTGTATTCTTCTGTAAACTCTACATTTTTGCCACAGGAAAAAGCAAATAAAGCAGGTGTGAAAAAGGACACCTGTCGATTACATTCTTCTGAGGGGATTTTTTTTTGTTGACATACTTTTCAGTTCAAACTGGTTGGATCTGACTTTGCTGGTCAAATTTTCTACATTTCTTTGCACGTTAGTGGTGTTGTGTTGCAATCTGCTTCCTCTTTGACAAGTTCCTGCTGAACTGATGCTGAACTTTATCCTAATTAGAGCTGCAAATAACGATGACTTCAATCATGGATAATCTGCCGATTATTCTCTCGGTTCATGGAGTAATCGTTTAGTCCATAAAGTGTGTTTTTTTAATGATTTCTTTGTTATATGGAGCAAAGAAACCAGAAAATATTCACAACTTTGTTTAATTATGAAAAAAAACCATCAAAATAGTTGATTCAGTAATTGATTAATAATCGATTAATCGTTTCAGCACTAATCCTAAAAAAAAATATCGACTGGCACTTTTTAACAAAAGTATGCTTCTTTGTTTTTTTAAATAATTTTTACAAAGTGACATAAATATTAAATATTCTCACCTATAAAAAAGGGCAGACTTAACTATTAAAAAATGTATAAAACAAACAAAAAGGAAACGCTGCCTCACCAGTTTGAAAATTAGGCTGCGTTATATAATTAATAAGTAAGTTTCAAAATTGCAATCAGATAAAAAATAAACACACCTTATATGAATCAATTCAGTTTCAGTTAGTTATTGGTTTTAAAAAAAAAAACTCTAGATTTTTTTCAATTAAGAAAAGTGTTTTTCAATTTTAGTTTTTGTTGTTTCATTACTTTTCGTTAGCTATAATAACCTTGGTGTCAACTAAAAGTGTCCAACTTTAGCTGAAATTTTCCTCTATATGGAAAATCTCTTCTCCCCAGGGAGTGGCCCACTTGTTGTGTGAATGGCGTGAAGTCTGCCATCCCCGATTGCCTTGGTTTTTTTTTTCGAACAAGCCCCAAAACTAGTGATTGAGTCCATTAACTCTTGTTTTAAATCAAGAAGCTGATTTTCCCATAGACCTTCCATTCAAACAGAGTTCTTTTTAGCAACCAGCAGAGTCGCCCCTCAGTGGTTATTCAGTGTATTATTATGACTGGGTTTGCCTCATACAAACCAGAAGTATGAGTATGTACTATTTTTATACATGTTCTATAATTTTAACCTCAATCTGACAGCAGGCGGGGCCAAGGGAAACAGACACAGGGTAACACATCTCGACAAAGACACAGTAAATAAAGTGAAATGATCCCCATATGTTTGAATCATTTAAGTGAAAGTGTACCATGTTGTACTTCATGAATTAACTGTGTGTGTGTGTGTGTGTGTGTATCAACGTGGCCGACCTTGGTGGACACTCTGTAGGTGATGTAGGTCTCCATGGTGGACACATGCTTCTTGGGGTCGTCCACGGTGACAAACAGGTCCTGAGTCTCCGTGGAGATGTACGGGTCGCGGCCGTCCACCTCCAGGTCGTCGTCCAGCTGCAGCCGGTTGAAGAGCGAGGACGCCGAGGCGGGGCTGGACGTCTCCACGGGCGTCCCGTTGGTCAACACCGCTTCCTGTGTGTGGGACGACAACGTGGCACCGGAGTGAAATCAAATATATTCGGAACGCAGACAAAGAGCTGATAGAGAGAGAAGCTGACGGTGAAGCGGTCGTGTCAATGATGCTCTTGTTTAGGCCACACACACACACACACACGAGTTTACACAGCTCGTCTTATTAGGACACTGCACTGTCGACCACAATTCAAATCGTAGCTCTAAACTTAACCAGTTCCTCCAAGATGAGGTTCCGCCTCTTAAGGACCAGGTTTTTGGATCTACATGAGGA
This sequence comes from Solea solea, assembly GCF_958295425.1. Lineage (NCBI taxonomy): Eukaryota > Metazoa > Chordata > Actinopteri > Pleuronectiformes > Soleidae > Solea > Solea solea. The sequence continues at coordinate 18,045,745 of NC_081152.1, forward strand.
CTCCTAGTCCAGACAAGGTCAGTGTTTATGCAAGAACAGGTCCTAAAGAGGTAACAAATACAAGAACACACACACACACACACACACACACACACACACACACACCATCTGACACCACCCTCTCCTTTTTAATTGAATGATGGATGAGAAGTGAAACAGAGCGTTTGCAGGAGGAAGACGGAAAACACAGAGTGTGGAGAAAAAACATTAAACCGTTTTACCGGTTTAACGACACAAAACAATCCAATTTTTACGTAATCTTTTACAATATTTGAAATAAACACTTTGAACGCGTGTGTTTTTGCTAACAACAATAGCATATATGAGCATTTCTTTGAAGAAACCTTCATGACATCACCTACCTTTTTCCCTCTTGTTGCAAAATGTAGAGATTTTAAAAGGATTTTTATCATTGCATCTACTTCCTGTGTGTAAAAGAGCATTTGCAAATAACTGGAATGTTATTAGTTGATTTTGAAAGTTTTCATGATATTATGTTCAGGGAAAATTGAAGAAACCTTCTTCACAGACATAAAACTATGAGAATATCACACATCTGTGCTGCCAGATTTAAAGTCATTATATAGTAATATGGCTGTTTGTGTGTGTGTCAACATGTACTGAACCTGTTGTGATACTGCAATTTTAGAAGATTATATTCTAATAAATACAGTTGTAGACGTTGCATGCAGGACAAAAGTGGAAACTACGTCTCTTAAACTGAAGGAACAACCTGCAGACTGTTAGAAGAAAAGAGAATGAAGTGGTTAAATAGTATTTAATCTCCATTACACGCATAGATAACAGAGGGTATTAAAGAAATACATTAGTGAGACGCGGAGTGAAAAACATGATGGATTTGATGATGGATTTGTTCTGGAGTTGTTGGGTTTTTTCTCTCCCGCACATTAAGACAGGACTCTGAAGATCTCATTAGACGAGCAGCAGGAAGCAGAATGTTGAAAGCAAACAGTGACCAAAGTGCAAACTCGGTAACAGGAAGGTGGGAAAAAACACTGAGGCAGCAGCAGAACTGCATCATCACGACTGCTAAGAGGAAGAAAATACTTTATCCCTGATATAATCTTCATCCGGTGTTTGGTATAATCTGACCAATTTGTACTTTTGTTTTCTGTTTCTTTACATCCTGCACACATGTTTATAACACGTACATTTAACATTATATTGCCTGTTTTTGCTCATTCTTTAATCTTAATTTAAGATGCCCAGATGATTTTTAATCCTGAGATTTGTGTAATCTCACCTCCTTGTTCTGTTGCGTGTTCTGCACCAAAACAGCAACAAAAACAAACAAATTCTGATTGTATTTTCTTGTTATTGCCCTAAAAACATCATGTTTTCTGCCACACTAAGCATTTAAATAAAAAAACTGCTAATCACCACTTTTAATTGGTTTAATTCATCTCAGTCACACAACACCAAATGAATGGGTGAGACTATTTTATGTTCATCCAACAGATGGAAAACATTCTCATAAACACACACCACCACAAAATGTAGCACTGATGTTGTGTCAACAGTTCAGTTTCATACACTGGTCACTAGGACTGACTGACTTGGGTAAAAGCTAGCAACTAGCTTGCTAGCTAATGATTGTTTTGTTTTTGTTTTTATATACAAGCAAAAAAATACACTCGTCACTAGATAAGTAGATTTTTTTACTGCTATTGTAAGTAATATAACGTAAACTTTGTTTGGGCTGAACAATCTCGATAAAAGCAACCAGCTAGCTTGCTAGCCAATTAAAGATTAAAGCTTGCAGGTAGCTTGCTAGCTAGGGTTTTGTGACTGACTGCTAGCAGCTAGCTTGCTAGCTAGCTAAAGGGGTTTGTGTTCATATAAGAGCAGGTAAAATACACGGGTCACTACAAATGATGTAATCAAGCAAATAAATTATAATTAAAACAAATAAATTAAGTGAAACCATAATATATACGCTAAACCAAAAAACAACCAAGCACAAGCTCCCCCGTTAATCACGAAACCTCATTCACACACACACGCACACACACACACCGCACATCTCGTTCGTTGCCCTGTAGAAATTAAAGTCAATGTTTAACCTCGCCTTAACCATTCTTTTCATGGTAGTTTCTGCAATATAATATGATGATGTTGCGATCTTACTTTCCCTGCTGATATATAGTGTAAATATACAGCCATCTTTGCCTGACCCAGAAGATAGACCACTTCTTTCTTTAGACTTCTCCTGCGTTTAAAACCAGTGCTATAACTTGTTTGTTAAAAAACAGTCCAAAAGAACGAAAGAAAGAGGTAGATACTGTAGATAGGCAGGCAGGCAGGTAGGTAGGTCAGTTGGTCGGTTGGTCAGTAGATTTTTTTTGGTTAAATGCATATCTAAAACAGAAAAGCTAAATCACCTTTACTCCAAAGAACAAATTGTAGGTAGGCAGGTCAGTAGGTAGGTTTTTTTTTTTTTTTGGTTAAGTGCATATCTAAAACACAAAAGCTAAATCACTTTTCCTCCGAAGAACACTTGTGTAAACATGCATATTTTCCTGATTCAAAAGGGCTTAGCCTCAGCTTCTCCTCTCTCACTCCACCACACACTCTCTCTAACTGTACCCACTGACCACACACACACTGGTTCTCTCACCACTCTAAGTGCTTTTTTTGTTGTTGTTGTTTTTCCTCCACAGTGGTGCTACAGTAACCTGCTCTGATAATCACAGCCCAGATAATTGCGTCGCGCTGCATCAGTGTGAACGAACAACCAGGTCACAGAGACACGGACAGAGACGGCCATGCTGAGGCAAACGGGCAGGAGGAATCTGAAGTATTCACACGGGGAGGGAATATCATGTGGTGTTCTGCTCGTCGTGAAACCATACTAAATGTCGCATGTTTATGGCAGATGTTTATGTTCAGACTGTTTTCTACTTGTTTGACAGTTTTAACAAACAAAGATAATGAGTTAAAAAACACCAGACACCAAAGCGTGGAATATGATTCAATATTATGTGTAAACGCACAAAAAAACAGCTCATTATTGACATAGTAAACAAAGTCACACGTCATAGTTCTGGACTGTATAAACAGGTTTTGCCGCATCAATTATAGGATAATTATTAATTATTATTAAGTTGGACATTGAAGTGAGCATTTGTGGGTTTTTTTCATCTGTTACTATAAGTCTTGGTTCTTTTGAGCTAATTTGGCCAGGTTTTTTTCAAGAAAAGAAGAATTTAATGTCAAATTCCTGGTTAAATAAAGCTTAAATGAAAAAGTAACTGAATAAATTCAGTGCCAATGGTTTGTTGTAGTTAAGATAAATGTCTTGAATTTAGCTTCTTAAATGAGAATATTATTAGATTTCTATACTTCAGTGACAAATTGGTGAATTTCTTTGCTTTGTGGACAAAACGGGACATTTTTAAGGTTTGGTCAACACTGATTGATATTTTACAATTTATGGACACAACTACTTCTCAATTTATGAAGAAAATCATCAAAACATTTGTCCTTGTTAGTGAAAATACCTTTAAAGTTTTAAAAATCAGTGCAATTAAACTACAAAAACTACACTTTTATGCCAAGAAATTAATAAGTTGTGTGCTGTCACTTGATCTAAACCTCCAAATGGATTTGTATGGTTAAAATCCAAACTTTATTAGTGCTCTGGTTGTTTTGTTCCCTGGGGCCTGACTCTACGACTGAAAGAGAGAAAAATAAAACCACCATCACTTTGCAAACTGGCTTTACAGAAGGGCAGTGGACGATTATAGCATCGCCTACTGGTAATTATTAACTAACAAAAACAACACAGTGGTTGCTAAGGTTATCGCTCTGTAGTAAAAACAACAGCAGGTGGAGTAAAAGCTTTGGTCATGTGTTTGCATTGTCCGTCTGTGTTTATACAGCACCTGAGCATCTGAGCTGAGAGGAAAATCAGTTTTTTGACCGAAAACGACGCCATAAACTAGAGTCGGTGGTTTTGTTGTTGCTTTGTGGAGTGAATTCATTAAGTTCAAGATTGTGTCGTTGACATTTGAGTTTCTATAACGTTGTAATTCCTCGGTAAATTCAGACGATTTAGGATTTTATTTTTATCGTTAAAACCACTCACAGTGAGTCAATCATGTTGAATTTGCAAGGGAGAATTCTGTGAATATTTTACACGAGTGACTTATAAAATATTGTATACAACACCAGCATACAGTGCTAGTGATTTATTTTGAAGTGCCACATGGGGGAGCCACATCTTTCCACTCAGTCCAAAAATATGTTATTTAATATTATTTTTATAAAACAAAACTGTAAATATTAATTAAAAATGATTATGTACACTTGTAAAATATGCTTTTTTAATTTGCACTATATATCTTTAAAAAACAAAATTGATAACATACATAATTTTATAACATTAGTAACATTATAAACATTATAAACATTGTTTTTGCAACATTAGTGGCATGTTTCCCATTTTGTAACATGTTCTGACAATGTAAGTAATGTTGACAATGTTTTTATAACAATACACTTTTTGATTTTTGATAATGCAAGTAATTTTGTATTTTTTTAGTATTTCTTTTTTGTATTTTTACGTACCATCAGCAGCATGCTGTAGAAAAATGTATGTTTCATAATGTTGGTAACATTTTCCAATCACGTAAGTATTTGTTTGCTAATGTTTGCAGCATGTTTTTGGGTTTTGTTTAACATTTGTGTAACATTTTCTGATAATGCAAGTCATTATTGTGACATTGGCCAAATTTTCTTGTGTCCATATATGAAAATTTGAATATGAAAAGAAACCAAATGCTGCTAAATATGGACAGAAGGTGATGCCCATTATGATTTATGAATTTATGAACAAAATAAATCAATTTAAAGCACTTTTTAAAAAACATTTTTCACAATAAAATCAAAATGATCTTGACAGGACATTTTCTTATGGTTCCATATCTACTCCAGTCATACAGAGTAAACCTTAAATACACATAAAATACTAAATTAACCAGAGAAAGTATTCATTAATGATTTATCCCTGTTTATTTAACCTGTAAACACTGACTGAAAACAGGCTTGTACACAGAGAACAGTGTTGGTTCTCTTGACTCATTTAGGGTCACTGGCCTCTATCAGCCTGCCTCGGTTCGGCCCCAGCGGGACCTACCTTGTCCCCATCGACGTTCACTGTGACATCTGGCCCCGGGGAGAGCGGCTCCTCCGCGGCGCCCAGCGGGTGGAGGATCTCCGAGATGGGCTTCTGCCCCGAGCTGGCCAGGCCTCTCGGAGCACCGACACTCATCCTGCGGGAGGCCGGGAAGACGTGGCCGCACAGTGGGGGACGGCTGTCCGGTTCTCCGCGCCTGGTAACGGTCAGCGGAGACAGAGCAGGGAGTTTGGTGTTTGGATGATGGTTGAGATGTTCACATCCGCTACGGCTGCTGCTGTCAGCTGACTCACACTGCGCAGCTGCGGAACTTCAACCCCGGGGGCCCGGATGTAAACATACGCGTCACGTGACTAATAGGGCATCTCAAAGATCGTCTATGGACATTGAAGAACAACTGTCATTGTTGACTGTTTTCTTTTATTTATTCATTTATTTATTGTCATTTTTACTTTTATTCTAACAAGGTTTAGTCCACACTGATTAAATCTTTTGTTTTACTATTTTGTTTTTCCTTTACATTTTATGGACCAAACAACAAGAAAATCACCAGAATGTTTTTGGTTTTTTTTGCTTTTTTGAAAAAAAAATAATAATAATAAAAACAGTGCAAATGTGATGTCAATGACTAATTAAAACAATAAAGACTACACATTCATGCCAATAAATCAATCACGCTTGTCCTGTCACTTGATCTAAGCCTCCACCAAATTGATTTGTATGGTTAAAATTAGCATTTCCCTGTCATAGCTTTTATTCCAACCTGACCATTTGTCTGTTCTATTTGTAATTGGTAATAATATATGAGTATGACAAATGTGTACTGGTGTTTGTGCTTTTAATAAACCAATTTGATACGTTTATTAAGCATTTAAACTTAAAAGATTGATGACATTGTGTTTTAAGGACACGATTCTCACATTTAAATATATTTTTCTGATAACTGGACAAAAAAAGTAAGCTTCCTTTAAGTTATGATAATGATTTATATAGCTCATAAAGTTATTTCTAGATAGTATTCTCCATTCATTGTGTAAGTTTGCTAGACGTTTGTGTAGCTCATGTTGTTATCAGGAAAAAGCTCACGGAAAGGGGAGTGGAGTGAGACATCGTCTTTTTTAACCCCATCTCACTGCCTAACATACAAACCGGTCCGGGTACACGATGAAATAAGACGGACCATCCTGCTCACAATTGACACTTGTGTCGTTATTTTTCTTGAAAAACGATTAACTGGCAAACAACATAATAACACGATAAAGAAACACGGTGTTGTTAATCCAGCGTAGGTTCCAATTTTATTCGTCACAGAGTGAGGTTTCTTATCGTTGTTCGCTAACAGTCACCTGTACAACATTAGCCGAGCGGAAAAGAAAACAAACTGAGCTAAACGCGCTGCGTCATGGCTGCAAACCCTCCAGGACAAGGTAATGGTGAAGATTAAGCGCAAAAACAGTGTTAGCACTGAAATGATTTCGTCTTCACCGGTCAGTTTGTTCAGACTAGAGAGTGGAACTGGAAATTCCGTGTGCCGCGAAGGCAACACAGAGACAGCGATGCCTTCACGGCTTCCGTTGATAACAAATTTTACAGTAAAAACATTTAAAATTTGACATGAACGATGATGTGGGAGACAAGAATAATGACTTATGGGTTTTTTACACCCATGAAGGATATGAAAGTTAACCAGACGACAGTGGTAAAGGCCCAGCACAAGAATCCATTGTTTTTGGTCAACTTTTAAGAATATTTTTGTAATATGAAGCTATATGTAATGTACCACAGTTGTACTGGAAATCCTTGATGAAGCCTTAAAAGTGCTTGAATTTGACATTATTAAAGGTGTATGAACCCTTTCATTTTCTCCTTATCAAGTGTAAATTTGCTTGAAATTTGACATGAAAGCAGGGTTATTTTGTTCTCAGCACAATCCTCCACACTCATTGTTCCCTGACACGTCATGAAATTAAATTGAATGATTGTATTGTAATACATTATGTCGTTTTCTTTCTTTTTTTTTATATGCAGCTTTTCCTAACAAAGCACGTGTTGCAATCCTGGCGGAGCTGGAGAAGGAACGGAGGAGGCTTCTGCAGAATCCGTCTCTGAACACACCTGGAGCCAGGTATGGATGAACAGTCATGGACTGATCATACTGGGACTTTTGTCCCTGTGATCAAACATTCCATAAATATCTTTTTATCATGAGAAATTAAAAACATGAAGCAGGTATTTGTCTCATGTGTATAATAATACTTCTGTAGGCTGGGTCTGAAGGATTTCAGGGACAACGCAGAACAGCAGCACATCGCAGCTCAGCAGAAAGCCGCCCTGCAGGTGACAAACACACACAGAAATGAGGGTAGGACCAGGTTTTGGTCTCCATGAGTACTACCGGTCCTGTGTTTATGCCAGAAAAAGGTCCACAAATAATACAGTAGTACACACAGAAATACATATACTAATGCAACATTACAGGATCACAAACAATAACATTACATCAGATATTTAGAATTGAATCCTTTTAATTATCTCTCTCTTCTGATGATGATTATCTGGCCTTAATCAAATCATAATAGTACATCAAATATCACATTTTAATATCCTTTTACCCACTCGCTCAGTACTTGTGAGTCTCTTACGTCCTCGTTATATTAGAGATTTATTTTATTTCTGTATTAGACAGCATATTTATGTTATCAATTTAATTTTTTATTTGTTATTCCTGCCAGGTGTGGTTATTAATCACTTTTTCTGTGTTTTTCCCCCCTCATGTCTGGCTGTGTGATCCATGATAGCATTTCCTCATGCTCCTCGTCTCTGTTTTATGTTTAAAAATGTTTTCATTTTATGTGTTGGATGATCCCGCCCCCCCCCGCCCCCCCCCAGTTATTCACGTAGCTACGTTTAAAACTAACCTGTGTGTTTTCTCTGTGTTCTACAGCACGCGCAAACACACTCCTCAGGCTTCTTCATCACTCAGGACTCGTCCTTTGGAAACCTCATCCTCCCTGTTCTCCCACGCCTGGAACCTGAATCATGACTTTTTTATTTAAATTATTAGGATTATAATTCCCCCCCCCCCTCCATCTTCCTCCACGTTGCCTGGAAGAAAAATCTCTCCATCTCTCACCGTTTCCCCTTTTTAAATCAAATGCTGTCAAATCATGTTGTAAATAATCTCAGGGGAAAACAACTCCATCACTTTTACATTTTTTCCAAACTAAAAAGCTGCAGAGAAGCAGATAAATCATGTTCACTCATCCAACGATGGAGGAAAGATCGTCCTGCTGTGTTGCCATATCACATTTCCCTCAACTAAATAAAACGATCATGAGGTTTTTACGTTTGTGTTGATTTTTGGATAATAAAAGAGTTGTATGTACTGAATTGCAGCTTTAATTTTTGCCAATATTTAAAGCACAGGCAACTTGACGCTCAGTTTTTGGTTGTGTATTGTAAAAATGACACAAAACAACACAATAGGTCTTATCAATTAAATTAAAACGTGTTTCAATTAATCCCACGGTGCTCAGATGAGTTATATGAAAATCCTCTGAGGTGTCGTGTGAAACACGGCTGCGTGTGACTGTGACGACTGCAGCTGATTCCGACCACGCTCACATCTTTTCCACAGATGTTTCACACAGCTGCACGAGAACAAATCAATTTGACAGGAGGAAGAAAAAGTTATTCACGTTTGCACTGATTCCAACATTTACCAGAGCCAGAGTTTAAAGCAGCCACTGAGGAAACATCACACCTGCTTTCACCATTTAATAGCAGTTGTTGTTGTAGTAGCTGAAGTAGCCGTTGTAGTATCTTTATTTACTTTGTACATACAGTACAGTCTATGGTTGATGAACTAAAAAGTCGCTTTACTGCCATCATCTGGACAGAAAGAGGAACTGTTGTTTGCTACCACTGTGTGGTGAAACGCTGACCTCTAGTGAACGCAGTCGGAAAACACACTATTACAGTATATTGTATCGTATATTGAATTAAGAAGAAGGTATTCTATAATGTTATACTTGTTTTTTCCCATTATATTTGATTCTATTTTAAGAAAACTGTTTTTAAATCATGATGTTTGTGAAGATTCTCCTTCATCCAGGTCATGGAGTCTTACTTGAGATGAACTTACTCTGTGTGTATTTTATACATTTAAATCACTTTTTTAATTATTTTTTTTATTATTATAAGTGTGGTGCATTAGAATGAGGTCTTTCCAGTCTATAATAGTGGGCTCGTGCCTTTAAAAGGTGGTGTTGAAGACAGATGTGATGATGAAGAGGATGAAAAGGCTTTAAACTGTGGTTTACGTGGGTTTTTTCCATGAGTAACTCCACCAGTGACTTGACTCAACTCGCTCGTGGCTCCTCCCTCCATTACTCACACACACTCTACTACGTGTTAGGACTGGTCCTTTAAAACTTACAAGCATCTGGGAGAGAGAGAGAGAGGACTATCACCCCCTCCCTCCCTTCTTCTCTCCTCTCCTCTCCTCCCTCCTTCCTCGCTGACTCTTATCAGGAGAATTCACGAAGCCGCCTCACTTCGTCACAAGTTCGCCTGCTCGATACTTTGATCCGCATCTTTTCTCCTGGAGAGAAACCACTTGTAAAGTAAGGGTTTTCCTCCGACCTGGATTAAGTTCTGCGTGGAAACAAGTGATATTCGAAGCCTCAGAGAGAGAGAGCGAGAGAGAGAGAGGAGGTGCGTGTCGGGTAGCCTTCTCCTCCTCCTCCTCCTCCTCCTGCTGCTGCTGCTGTTCCTGCTCTTGTTCCTGAACGCACGGATACAAGTCTGTTAGAGTTTGACAGCACTGGAGAAACTCCTGCTGCTGCTGCTGCTGCTGTTAGGACTAAATCTAATCCAAAAGTTTTGATCCAAGGAAGAAGAAAAAAAGTTCTGGAAGTAAAAACAGGGATAAGGTTTTAAGAAAAAAGGTTGTTCGTAACAGCGTGTTGAATTATGGCGCTGAAGGCCAGGGTGTTGTATGATTTCCACTCTGAAAACCCAGGAGAGATCTCCATAACTGAGAATGAGCTGGTGACTCTGTTCAGTGAGGAGGAGCTGGAGGGCTGGTTGGAGGGGGAGAACAGCAGGGGGCAGGCTGGTCTCTTCCCCGCCTCCTATGTGGAGATCATCAGGGACCACATCACCTCTAACAACAACAACGGCTTCTCCTCAAAAACCAAAGCGGTTCCAGCGACGCAGACGTCCTTCACACCCTCTGACTCCCATCCCCAGAGAGCAGTCGGGGTTGGAAGTGTTGGCAGTGGTGGAAGCAGCTTCCACACCAGCCAGGGAAGCGATGACGACTGGGACGACGACTGGGACGACAACTCTCCTGCCACTGATGTTTCTCCTGGGTTTGGCAGCTCGCCCCCCCTGTACCCGGTCACCACCTCCCTGCCAGCGCGGCGTGAAAGTGGCCAACAGCAACATCAGCACCACCAGCAGGCCAAGAGCTCGGCCACGGTGGGGAGGAACCTCAACAGGTTCTCCACCTTCGTCAAGTCTGGAGGCGAGGCCTTCCTGCTCGGGGAAGCCTCTGCGTTTGTCAAGGATGGGGACAGGATCTGCGTGGTGATGGGGAAGCATGGACCTGAGTGGCAGGAGGATCCGTACCCGTTCACGTGCACCATTGATGACCCCACCAAGCAGACCAAGTTCAAAGGCATGAAGAGCTACATGTCGTACGGCCTGACCCCCACGCACACAAACATTCAAGTCAACCGCAGGTAAATAAATTCTTCACCTCTTCCTCCTGCCTTTTATCCATTATGGTACGGTTCAGTACGGGTACAGTTTGGAATGGTAAAGCCCTGGATCAAGCTTGTATTTCAACTGAGAACAGTACCTGGTAGGCGGGGTGTAGGCTGTGCCCGATGGCCGTGTCAGCAAGATACGTAGCATGTCGCCTAATCAGCTAACTGCATATCGTACCATTTTTCTCCGGTACCCTAAGGGAAGGGTGCCAACATTATGGCACAAGATGGCAGCCTTCCTAAAGCAAGGCCGATATCCAAAATACATATACAAAATGTATTTTAAGATGATGAAAACGGAAGACTTGAACAAACATATCTATGTGAAGTAGTGTTTTCGGGTCTAATACTGACATCACAACCTTGAGTATCACAATTTCAAATATCCTTTTCACATAAATGAGAAATAAACAGCTCACGACTCAGTTAAAATACTGTTCATGCTTTTGTTCACATTTTTGCAGTCTGAGCTTGGAGAAGCAATTAGGTAGTTTGCATCTTATCATAACAAATCAGATCACAATCGCAACATCTGCCAAAAAAACTCTAATTTTGACCAGTATGGGACTGGTACCAGCTCATCCCTTTGAACACTGTAGCTTCAAAGTAAATGTTTCCACAAAATAGCTTAAACAGAGTAGAGTGTGGCACTTTGCCCTTTGGAGTCTTCAGAAATCTCCATATTTCCTCTCTTGAGATTCCCTCTGCACCTTCCACCTTGTTTTCCTGTCATTTTAACATATGTTCACTTGTTTCAGTGTCAGCCAAGGAGCAAAATTCTTTCTCCTTCATTCTCACACCTTCTCGCCTCCCACTTGTACCCCTCTCCCTCCACTCACTCCCACAGGTATAAACACTTTGACTGGCTGTACGCTCGCCTGGTGGAGCGTTTCCCCGTCATCTCTGTGCCCCACCTGCCGGAGAAGCAGGCCACGGGACGCTTCGAGGAGGACTTCATCTCCAAGAGGAGGAAAGGTCTGATCTGGTGGATGAACCACATGATCAGTCACCCCGTGTTGGCACGGTGTGACGTTTTCCAGCATTTCCTGACGTGCGGGGCAGACGAGAAAGCCTGGAAACAGGGCAAGAGGAAGGCGGAGAGGGACGAACTGGTCGGTGCCAATTTCTTCCTCACAATCAGGTGAGAGTTTGGTCATGGACTGGAGAGGTTGTGGGTTGAAACCCTGGATTTTGGGGATATGGCACATGCAGGAAATTGGTTTACTTGTACAGTATGTAACAGGCTATTGTGTATGAAATGTGTAATCACAGCTCCATTGAATTGTTGAAGTGTGGTGCTATGAGGCACTGACATGCTGTCAACAGTCACTTTGCCAAAGTGCACCGTCATTTCTGTGAACCAGCCTGGGACCCAGACACTTCCTTTCACTGATAACATGGCTGCTGGCAGGAACAGAAGGGAAAACCAGAGGCTAACCTCACAAAAGAGCCCATGCCTGCTTGATCTTTATCTTCCATTTAGACAACCTTATTTGACTTGAAATTGAAAGGCGTAAACCACTCACTCTCCTGCACCAAATCCCATAGAGAAAATCACAGTAAAATAATTTGTGTAAATAATGCAAAACTCTAAAGCGGTTTCCTCATATTTCCTCCTCAGCACGCCTGATGTTCCTCTGGACCTCCAGGAGGTGGAGAGCAAAATCGAAGGTTTCAAGTCCTTCACCAAAAGGCTGGACGAGAACATCGTTGTCGTGAACACCACCATCAACGAGTTTGCCCGCAAACAGATGGCTGGGTTCAAGAAGGAGTACCAGAAGGTGGGACAGTCCTTCAGACTCCTGGGTCAGGTCTTCGAGCTGGACCAGCAGGTGTATTCAACCAGTCTGAACAAAGCCATCGCGTACACTGGTGAAGCCTACGAGGTCATAGGAGAGTATTTTGCTGAGCAGCCACGCCAGGACCTGGATCCCATTTCTGACCTGTTGGACCTCTACAGAGGACACTTGGCCAATTTTCCCGACATCATCCATGTACAGAAAGGTAAGGATGTGTGTGTGTTTGTTTGTGCGTTCAAGTGGCAAATTCAAACACACAATGGCTGCCACATAGCATCATTAGTCTGAGGGGGATCAAGCACAGTTTTACTTTAAACATTAAAATTGTACCAGATAATAGAAGTAGTTTTGGGTTTATGGTAGATGGTAATAAAGCAGTGTTTCTCAACCCTGGTCCTCAGGGAACACTGCCCTGCATGTTTTAGATGTTGCCCTGCAACACACCTGATTCAGATGGTCAGCTCGTCAACAAGCTCTGCAGAAGCCTGGTAATGAGCTGTTCATCTGAATCAGGTGTGTTGGAGCAGGGCAACATCTACATGCAGGGCAGTGTTCCCTGAGGACCAGGGTTGTGAAACACTGTAATAAAGAGTTATTACTCCACATAGTTGCTGAAATTTAAAAAAGCAGATAACTGCTCATGTGTATCCAAAGCTATACTGTAACTAAAGGATGGTTAGCTTAGCTTAACATTAGGATGAAGAAGGAAAAGTTATAACCTTAGCCAAGAGACTGCCTTATTGCTTATAAATTTGAAGCTAAGTTATTACTGGCTCAAAAACCTAGTTTAGATGTTACTTGCTAACTAAATTTGAAAACATGTTGAGGTTGTGCTGTGCTAAGATAAACTAATAAGCAATGTCTCACAAAAAAATTTGCTTTTATGTTTGCTAATTATCTTAAAAACAAGTTTTCTGTGGTTAGCTAAGCTAATACTGGCTTAAAAACGAATCGTGTATGTTCTGTGCTTACTAACTTTGAAAACAAGTTGAAGTTTTGTTGTGGTAAGCTACGCTAATCCTGGCTAAAAACAAACTAAATTTGAAAACAAGCTTTGTTGTGGTAAACCAAGCTAGCACCAGTTCCAAACTAAATTTGTATGATACATTTTTTTTACCCAATTTGAAAACAGGAAGCACCGGTTTAATATAGATCGTATTTTAAACATTAAAATAACAACAAACCACTATGTGGGTTTTATGTATAAACATGTAGTGAGGTAATGCTGCTGTAAGCAGAGTCACACACTATCTCTGTGTGTTGTAACCTGAGCTTTCCTATTACTTTGTTTTGAAGCAGGTCACGCCACATGTACATGTTAGTACATGTTAGTGCCTCTTTATGAAACAGTTGTTTTTTCCTCATATACTGTTTGTAATGTGAGATGTCCAGACCAGGATGAGCAATGCCCTCAGGTGAAAGCGACATTTAACAGCCTTTAATTCCAGGAGGAATAATTCCGCCCGCCCTCACTGACAACAGATTGTAGCCACTTCTGCAAAAGTCAAGTTTGTATTATATGTATTGTATAATTGATAAAGTCAGTGTTTTAAGCTTGGACGATACAGGAGATGCTGGTCTACTGCTTCTTCCTGTGATTAGTTTGTGGCACTGAGGGAAATTCAAACAATGAATTTCAAACACTGAAATAACAAAATAGCACATTTCAATTTTACTGATGGAGGCAGCAGTGATCGAGAACTCCTTTGTGCTGTTTTATAAAAATGATTTTCTTAATAGACTTTGGTGTGGGGGAGTGGGCAGTTTACTACGCAACACAAACTTTAGTTTAACTGCAAGAAAACACTGTCTTCAGAATTTTTTGACGTCAGCAGGCATAGATTTTATTAGGTGAAGTATTAGGTGACGCTTCAAAAACATTAACTACACCTGTGAACCACCAACTATGTGTGTGAGAAAAAAAATCAAATGCAAAACCAAGCAAAGAAGCTGGAAGGAACTGAGAGCCAGGGCTCCCACTCTTGGTTTCCAAACAGCAGACATTAATTGACTTAGGAACAAGAGACGCACATATTTAGCTATTTTAATTTGCTTTAAAAGAATAATGATGCTCCTAAAAGACGCCATCCTATTTTTATGTTGCCATAAAGGCAGACAATACACAGAGACCCAGTTTCCTAACCGAGGGCAACATCTGTTTTCGTTTACCCAACTGCGGCGTCAATCTGCAGAGTCGAAAACTTGAAACCCTGGGCCTGTCCATTGTAATGGCCTGGATACTGTGGGACTCTGTGCTCACTCATTTGAAAACACACAGACACACAAAGGACTTGCAGATGAGTTTGCTTGTTAGTTCTCTGCAGGTCGGGAGGAGGGAGTCACTCCTGGCACATAAACTCCTGACGTTTGCCAAACCTGGAGGCTCTGTTTCTATAGCGCGCTGAGAGCTCGGTTCTCTCCAGATACAATCACAGCGTCTGACTATGGAAACACACAGCCTGAATCCCAATGGTCTCTGTGATGGACACAACCCCTTTGACAAATAACACGGTGCTGTAACCATCTACGAACACCAACACTACTGTTACACTGATAATTGGGCAAAAAAGGGCTTGCATTGTCAGTGATTAAAAAAAAAAAAACACAGGTCAAATTAAGCAAAGATGAGGCAAACCCAGCCTAGACCTTATTGCACTTAAGCCAGATCAACTGACCCTAGGGAATTCATGGTAGTGTAATATGATATGTATATTATTACGGCTTTTACAGGACCTCGTGGCACAGAACATCGTCTACAAACTTACCAAAGCCTGGTTCTCATTTCAGGAAAACCTGAGCTACAAGTGATTTATGAGGAAACAGTTGCTGGAGGAGGAAGAGCAGCCTTTTCTTCACTTCTTTATTTCTCAACTAAAAAAAGAAACATTGTCGTATCCACACCCAGATGTTTATTTATTTGATAGATTTAATTAAAATCTGTCAAACGAATCTTGCCACAATGCTACCAAGAACAAAGACTCTGTAGCGCGTTAATAAAAACGGTTTATTACTTGCACAAAAGGAATTTAAGATTCCAGTGTGAGTTGAGGGATGAAAGCAAGAGGCTCTGATTAATCCAAGGCTGCTGTCATAGAGGAGTCTGATGAGTAACGCCCATGAACACATGAACACGATGCAGCAGAAAGACAAAGAATCTGCACCGCTGTCACAATTACCTCTCACAAAATGGCCAGTTTAGTCACAGTTTCCATAACAGCTGATTTCGATGAAGGCCCCTCAGTAAACAAACCGAATGAAACAAGACTCGGGAGGTTTTACATTCTCTTTCTTCTCCCTGAAACTCTCTGTGCATCAGTGTATATCAGCCCACCTCATGTTTACAGTGCCGGGCATTAAAGCTGCCGGGCACTAAAAGGTGGACAACTGTGTTTTTGTTGAGCCCAAAAATGTCCCCGTGTTGTTTGGACTGGTCTCGTCTGTGAGATCCAGAGAGTTTACATGTGATAAGAACGAGCAGATTCCTGGGCCTCTTGTACTCTGTTGCCCTGGGACTGCAGGAATGCAAAATGGAGCAGTCTCAGGATTAGTTTCCCCTCCTCCCTCTTTTCTTCTCGCTCTTTTCCTTCTTCCTCCTGGTGGTGGTTGAAGAGAAGAAGGAAGAAGAAGAAAAGAGGGAGAGAGGTCGTAATGTGTGTGTGTGTGTGTGTGTTAGTATTTGTTGCCTCTGTAGGACATTTTCTGGCATAAACACTGACCTTCTCAGGACCAGTAGTACTCATGGAGACCAAAACATGGTCCTAATGAGGCAGAACCTCGTTTTTGAGGAGCTGGTGAAGTTTGGGGCAAAGATTTGAATTGTTAGGTTAAGGGTAGGGATAGTTTAGGGATAATTAACTGGTTAACATTAATAATGCTTTGTTTTGGTTGTCCTAATGAATTGGAGGTCATCTTTGTGAGAACATTTTGGCAAATTCTCGCAATTTTAAAGGGTTTTTAGAGAGTTAAGACTTGTTTTTTGAGGGGTAGTTTCGGGTTAAAGCACATCCTTTGGAAGGCTCAGTGGGTTTAGATTAAGAATTAGGGTTAGGCATTTTGGTGTAATGGTGTGTACTTGTCTTTATATCTCTGTGAGGTCCAAAACATGTACGAAACATCGTTTTGAGGACATTTTGACCTTGTGGGGACATTGAGCCCTACAACCTAAAATAATTTTCTAGGGTTAGGACCTGTTCTAGGGTTATAATTGGGTTTAGGTTGCGATTAGGGTTTGGCACTTAGTTGTGATGGCTAAAGCTAGGGAATGCAATATGTCCTTACTAAGATAGAAAAACAAGTCTGTTTGTGTGTGTGTGATGGGATTCAGGTAGCTTCACCAAGCTCCAGAGTTCAGATTACAGCTCCCTAATCACTTTGGCAGCCACTAGAGCAAAGTCCAACTTGATTCTCGGTTCATGTGCTCGTGTCGAGATGGTGTTTATTTACGATGTGTGTGTGTGTGTGTGTGTGTGAAATTAGGTTAGGAGAGACTTTTGGTTGATGAGATCAGGCAGGAGCATCACACCAGGCAACCAGCTGACGTTAGCAAGCGTCACAACGAGTTCCTCTTCGACTCTTAACCTCAGACTTCCTACCTCTGGAAACTTGAATGACGCAAGACTAGACGACATGAGTCACAGCTGCTTTTTGTAAAAATATGCAAGAATCAGCTACTTTCTGTACAATCATAGTATTAGTTCCTTTAAGTTTAAAACAAAGTTTTCCTCTGAAGTCATTGTTGATTTCTTCTGTAATTTACTCTCCACACGTTCTACTTGGACCACGTTTTTGAATTTCTTCAGGCTCTGTATGTGTGCCAGGTCCTTTGACCCACATACAGCAAACTGTCAGCTGCGATAATTCCACATCTGGACCAATACTGAATTAACAGCAGGGTTTAGCCCATATGTGGAAGTTTATGAACCTAATTTGGGCCAGTTAGGAAAAAGCTGTAAGAATGCAGACTGTGACAGAGTGTTTCTCCGTTCACCTTTCTCTTTCTCAAACACACCAGGAAACTAAGGTTTGCGTAGTCAGCTTTTACTTCAAAACATGAAAAAATACTCTCACACTCAGCCTGGTTTTAGTCTTGGACTTGTGGCAGATATAGAAGACCTAGTTTGAAAATTTAGTAAACACTTTGATTGCATTCATGTGTGTCTAAAGCTACAAACAGTGGATGGTTAGCTTAACTTAACATTAGGATGAAGGTGGAAGAGCTAGGCTGAACTTAGCCTAAGAATCCCCCTAATACTGGCTGAAAACATATCCTGTATATTCATTAGTTATAAAAATGTTGAAGGTTTTTGTGGTAAACTAAGCTAGTACTGGCTCAAAACCTTATTTTGTATGGTCTTTGCTTACTAAATGTGAAAGCATGGTGATGTTTTTTTTGCCAAGATAAGCTAATAAGCTAATGGCTTTTAAGTTTTCTTAAAATTAAACCTTGTACATTCAGTTTTGAAAAAATCCTGAACATTAGTTGTGGAATGCTAAGCTAATAGCTAAAAAACACATCAGTACTTATATGAAAACTGAAAGTTTTGTTGTGGTGAGCTAAGCTATTAGCGGTTCAAAACAAATTTTGTATGATAATTGCTTACTAAATTTGCAAACAGGAAAAAAGTTGAAGGTTTGTTGTGCTAAGCAAAGCTATTTTGTTATGTCCCATGAGTTTGATATTGTCTCACTTTACCCCCTAAAGCAAAAAGGCTGGTAAAAATAAGGATATTACTCAAATATTACAAATAAGGTCAGTGTTTTTATTTTTGCTTCAGCTTCACCTTAGACTTTTTTTCTCTTAAACCTACTTCTCCTCTTTCAGGTGCACTGACTAAGGTGAGGGACTGTCCGAAGCAGGAAGGGGAGCTCCACGACCGCTGCAACATCATTTCATGCGCCACGCTGGCGGAAATTCAACACTTCCATCGCACGCGCGTACGGGACTTCCGTGCGCAGATGCAGCACCATCTCCGTCAGCAGATCAGCTTCTTCCAGAAGATCACGGCCAAGCTGGAAGATGCGCTTCAGAAATACGACGATGACCATGACCAGTAGGAGGAGGGAGAGGGTGAAGTTGGACTAAAACAAAAAAAATGCCTTAAAGGAAGTGGGAGAAAAGCCTGAAGAGGGAAACAGACAGGGTTTGATTGATGTTCTCAACGACATCTAATCGACCTGCACCAGAAGAAAAAACACCCTGGAGACTTGTGTTGTCATGGATCCTGGGCCTGGGATGAGTGTTTGAGAGAAAACTGTCCCTCTGTAGAAAAATATAGGCCACTTGTCTGCGGAATGACAACCTCTTGTATAACGTGGACAGCTCTGATGAATGTACCAGTCGCAGGGATTTTGCTGACGCTCTGTGAACATCTTGAAACTCAGCAGAACGGCAGAGATGTTGAAAACAGCTGCTCTCCATCGGCCACGGCTGCCCCCCCGGTTTGAGGTGATCCCTACACATCTTTACCATTTCACCACTTCATTCATCATTTCACCTCCTCCTACAGGAACACAGTAAACACACAAACACAGACATGAATCCTTCGTTGTTGTGTTTTCATGGGTGGAACGACTGGACTGCATGAATTTATCTCCACACTTGTTTTGCTTTTACTTGAATTACCTGCTCAGTATTGTTTTTCGATGGGAGGTGACAGTTTTCCTTCTCCTCAGCTGACACAGTTTAGCACAGTGCAGCTTGAAATCTGAACACTGTGATGACTAACGTCGCTGAAATCTCACTGGTGTTGTCACATCTGTACTAAATTACAACCCTGAACCCCTTAAGTGCCTTAACTGACCTAAAAACGATGGTGGACCAAGTTGAAACTGGTTTTATGTCTCTTATTGACCATGTGTCTTGTTTTGAGAAGCTGCTCCACAGCTGGGGGTTTTTTTTTGTCTTTCTGTTTTTTGGGGGGGGAGGTTGTTTTATTGAAACCATCTGTGTATGTGATTGTTTTCTCTCAGTCCAGGGAGAGGTCAGAGGTCAGGCTCAGGATATGGACACTTTGGTGCTTTCTTGTGAGGAAGTGTTTTGAACAAAGCCATTCTGTGCTCTTGATTATTATGGGATTATAGTGCATTTCCAGTTCTGATTTTTGACAATCTAGTCGAGTCTTGTCAGCATCACTGAGCTGGATCTTTCATGACATTGGGAGGTTATTTTTGTTTACATGAAGCTTTACGTTTGGTTTCCCTGATTCCCCAAACATTGTAATCTGAACTGTTGATGGCAGATGACACAGATATTCTGAATAGTTTCAGCGTCATTTGCTGAACCTCACTAATGCTGCAATACCCCAATATAGTCAGCAGGGGGCTCTAATGAGCACATGGGACAGTTGTGGTAGATTTCGACAGGGCTGGGCAATATGATCAAAAAAGGTTGTTATTACATTGAAAAATATACAAATCATTAAAAATTGATAGTTATTATTATAATAAATATCAGTTCATTACTAACAGCGTTTTGATTCAGAGTGTGTGTGTGTGTGTGTGTGTTTGTTTACGCACTCACTGTCGATAAACAAGTAGAAACGCAGTTCCAGATCTGATCTTCTTGTGCCTTATGTGGATAAATAGTCATACTATTGATGCATATCAAAGTTTTGGAATCTAACTATTGAAGAAAATGGATTATATATATATATATACAATTATTGTCATTGAATTATTGCCCAGCTCTTAATCTATATAGTTAACATCATGTTCTTCACCATTTCTTATTGTTTTACTTTGTTTTTACATGTTAAAATGCAGACGTTCTGACTTGTGAGCACTTTTATTAACACAGATTGAGGGTTTTTTGTAACCCTAACCCATTTTGTTTGAATTCCACATCTGTAAAGCTTTAAAAAAAAAAAAAAGTATCTCACGCCGTTGCAATGCGTCCGTGGTGGTGACGAGAATCTGAGCGTCCACGTATAGACATGTTAGTTCTGTCGCGTTTACTCTCACATAGTATTTTTTACTTGTTGTTTTTTTTAAATCTGTAAATTTCATGTGTGCCTTCACATTCCTCTCCTGTGATCGACCCTAAAGGTCAATAACAGCGTGAATTTTTTCTGCCTGGTTGTTGTTTCTCTTCTTCCATGACGATGAAAACATTTGCTAACACTTCTAATGTAACACAGTGGGACAACATTTCAATATATATGTACGTAAGATTATTGTTTTCCTGAAATATAACTTATCATTTCACCTCTCCTGCTTTGTGTCTTTAATTTGGTCTTTTCATTGAGTGTCTTCTTTTAAATTTAACACAGTTTTTTTATAAACTCTCGTATGGTCACGATTGGGCTACTTTAGATGTTAAAATTGAGATATTTGTCAATTTTCTTCACAAAATTTCAGAATAAGTTTCTGTTTTTATATGGAATAATGTACATTTCACAATAGAATAGAAACAGAAATCAAAAATTAGAAAACTAAACAAGTTGTAATACATTTAATAATGTGATAATTATTATAACCATACAAAGAGGAAGAGGAGGTCATGGGCCAAGTTTTCCGATATCAAGTGTCGAGGCCACATGAAATAATTTGGAGGGCTGCATGTGGGCCACGGACCCCAAGTTTGAAACCTCTGCCTTAAATAATCACAACCTGACACTTTTACTGCTAAAATCTTATAATGCTTCATTTAAAGTTTGACATCGTCATAAACAGACTTTGAGAAGATACCAAAACATCTGTTATTGACGTTTCATTTTCAGGTCATAATTTTCCTCCTTTATCTTCTTCTTAGTAAGTCTGGAGAGCAGTTAGTTCATCGTTGATCGATGTGTGATTCTCCTGACGAGGCTGCAGCGGCAGTTTGGTTTGTGATATCTGACACCAGAGTGTCACACACTTCAGCTCAGGTTTCTGCAGCCGCAGGCGTCCATTACCAAGAGACCAGAGGATCCTTCTGTATTTTTAAAGAAGGTATTTAAAGAGAAAATGTTGTTGTTTTTTTAAATATTTAATAGAAATAGAAAAATATTCATATGAAATATAAGTAAGATTCAAAAAACCCTGAAACAAAGAGATTTGTCCTCTTTGTTTGGCACTGGTTTGGAGTCAGTGAGTTATTTGGTGACATAATAATCTTTTATTTTTATTTTAATACTGATATTTAAGACCTTATATTGGATTAATATTTATATATAAGACACTGCTTCATAGGCTCCTACATGTGTCACAGGACATGTAAGCTATTAAAATGAAAAGATGTTTTTCAATAAAAAGGCACTAAAATAGAAAAATAAACATTTAAAATGTACAGTTTATGTATGAAAGAAACAAGAAAACTTGATACCAAGAGATGTGAGTTGTAAGAATAATGTGGCTGGTTTGGACTTAGTAGTTTCTGAACTAATTTTGTACGATCACTTATTCTACATGTATATAAGATATATTTTAATGAGACAAAATTTCACTTAAATTGTGTTTATTTACATGGCATTTATTTCACTCATTGACTTATTAATGTACATTCACCATCACCATCAATATGTAACGTTAGTATGAAAACATGATGTTTGACAGAGACACAGTAACACTGTGATCAGTCCATGTGTCCAGGTTTGTCCTGTGTGCTGCTGTCGTGTGTCTCAGAGCTGCCGCTGCTGCTGCTGCTGCTGCTGTTGTTGTCTTCTGTGTGTGAAGACTCACTCTGCTGTGTTTTCTCCTCCGTGCTCCTCTGGATGCTCAGCTCTCTCTCAGCCTCCTCGGCACATGGAGCTCTGGCTGCCTGGATGTGGAGCTTCCCGTCTGGACTCAGGCAGCAGGTGACGGCTTCAGGGTTCACACCTTCAGGCAGATCAAACTCCTGTCTGAACTCCTGGAGTCTGTAAGAGTAGGAGCCGTTCCCGTCCTCCTGCTTCTTCTCCGTCTTGCCGCTGACTCTCAGCTTCCTGCCCACCTGCCTGACAGACAGCTCCTCTGGAGAAAAGCCTTCAGCGTTCAGGATCAGGCCAAAGTTGTCTCCATGTTTCTCCAGCTGGAAGGAAACTGGCTGCATGGTCTCACTGCTTTGGACAGACTTCTTCTTCTTCTTCTCCTCCTCCTCCAGGATCTGCTGTTGAAGTGTGTCCATCAGCTCCAGACTGCTGCTCAGCTCCTGCAGGCGTCTCTGCAGTAGATGCTGCTGGTAGAGCTGAGGTCTAACCTCTGGCCACAGACTGCGCACAGGCCAGTGGATGAGCATGAGTGGACTGAGGCCAGACTGGGATCCACGAGAGCACAGCATCTTCAGTGTGGGTTTGGAGTTGATTCTTCTTGTTGTGAGATGAAACACTGTTAAAGTGTCTGTTCTTCTTGTGTTGTCTTCTGTCTCAGCTGTGGGACTGTCCACGCTTTTATATTCTAACTGGAGGAGCTCCAGAGTCTTCAGGAACTTTCCAGTCACTACCACACCTCTACACTGGGAGGAGCTGTTTTTACAGATACCTGACGTTGCTGGAACTTTCTTGCTCTTTCAGGAACCTTCCTGCATTTGCAGGACTTCAACACTAGATGTCACTAATACTCTTGTCATTATCATAACTGTAACTGAACCTCAGTGATGTTTTGTTCCATTCAACAAATTGATGTTTTATCAATAATAATATCATTTAACACCAATCAATATGCTTTACCTGCATTTATTACCATGTTCACTGGATTGTTATTGAACACAGTGTTTATAATATTCCAATAACAACAGTCTACTGAGAGGAAACAGAGAATATGATATGAAATAAATAGATTTTATTGAATTTGTTGATGTACGGGTCAAATCATTTTCTGTGAAAACAGTGTCTTTTAAATTAAAGTGATTAGTAGGTTTCCTTTGCTAAACTGGACACACATATTGACAACTTTATTTAACAAGAAAAAAAAAATATATATATACATAGTATAATAGATATATAGACAGCTAGTTAGTTATCTAACACAATTTCCTGTTGAAGAACAACACTGCCCTCTACAGTTCAAAGCTCTCTATCACAGTTTAAAACCCTCCTCACTCCTCCATCCTTGTCTCAATCAGTCATTGATTGATTGATTGATTGATTGATTGACTGGTTGTTTGATAAGGGAGGATTTAAGTGATCAGACTTCAGTATCAGATCAGACTTTAAATCCACTCCGAAATGAACAGAGTGGATTCATCACTCACGCTCTCATCCCCTCCCCTTTTTCTCCTCTTTTATGAATGAATAAATGCTGAGTGGTCGTCATTTGTTTCCGCCAATCAGGAGCTCGCACCTGCAGCCGTGCGCAGCAACACGACAGAGGTCAGTGCACTCTGGCGCGTGGAGGAGAGAGTCCACGGGAGTCCACGGGAGGAGGATCAGCGGGAGCAGGAGCAGCTTCACTCCCACCATCAGGCCTCCTTCATGATCAGCACCTGAACTGAACTCAGTCATTCCTCCAAAAAATGTCGCCGGAAAACAGCAACAGCGCCGTGGCTGCGGAGACACGCGTGGACCTGGCCTCGCTCTTCTGCATGGTCGGACGCCACGGTCCCGCCGTGGGTCTGTCTCTAATCGCGGCTGTGTTTCTGCTGCTGGTGGGTCTCATCGTCTACCGGACCGTGAGGTGGACGCGGAGGAAGGCCACGACCACGTCCGCGGACACGACCACGACCACAGCAGGCGACGGGGACAGCGGCAGCCCACGACACGAGCCGAACACCGAGGAACCACACATCAGCAACAGCAGCAGCAACAGCAACAGCTCCGTGGAGTCAACAGGTAAAAATAATAACAATCATAAAAAAAGAGCCATAAATAGATATTTGACTGGCGCGAGGATGGTGCGTGGAGCAGGTGTGAGGATTAATGAGTCATTATAGGATATAAACCAGTAATATGGAATATCGTGATGATGATAATAATAATAATGATAATATGTATTAAAAAAAAACGGTCTTAAATATCCCCTGCTTGTAATATAAATAGACTGAACTGCAAGTTTCATGTTCTTTTAAAAATATATATATATGATATTGTTATTTATATTCAAATGATTTTTGAACTGATGTTATGATTTTTACCCATGAGGATCAACACATTCATGATTCTAGCATTTAATCATTTTTAATCAGATTTAAAGGGAAAAAAAGTACTATATACTATATTTAAAGTTAAAAGTAAAAAAAAAGATTTTTGACGGATATTTCAACTGAAATTTGCAATTTAAAATAGTATTGTATTTATATCTATATTTACATATTTATATGTAACAAGAAACTATACTCTGTTTTATTCCAGTCATATTTTTCCATTATTTATCTGGTAATTTAACTGCTGTTGTGATTTTCACCAAGAGGCTGAATACATTCAGAAATTAAGCCAATTTTAACATTTGCCGAGTAAAATATGCAATTCTTTCTCACAGATATTGTGATATACTTACAGAACATTACTGTAGATAAAACTACACAAACATTTTCACATTCAACATTTTATTAACATTTAACATGTTTATCTAGTCTCATAAAATGCAATGTCATAAACAAATCATAACGCAAGTAACATGGATTATGTAATGGTAATAATCCAACCGTTACATCACAGTCTGACTCTAGCAGTAAATACACTGTCATTACACCAATACTTCTGTATTATAATAATCCAAAATTCTGCATCAACTTACAACAGTGACCGTTTTTCTCTGTAGCATTAAAATACAGTGCGTGCCATCACAGACAGCGTCAGATAGAACCTGAGTGTGTTATTGACCAGCTCAACTGAGGCCACTGAGCAAACTAATCACCACTGACTGTGCTGATTGACTTTTCCTGTGATTAAAACGGGCTCTTTGTCGCTCGGAGAGACAAGTAGATAAAAAAAACATCATGTCATGGAAATCCTAATTTAAATGAAATGTCAGTGTTCGTAGAATCAATCGACACTCAACATTGTTTTTTCTTTCCTCTACAGATGGGGTTCAGTCAGGTGTGAAGGAGGAAGGCGATCCAAAAGTCAGGCATCGCCGTGCAGCTGAAGCTTCTTCAGCTCCTTCAGCTCCTGCTGCTGCTGAGAAGAAACACCGTCCTCTTTATTATTCTTCTTCTTCTCCTGCGAGCGACGTCCAAATGACAGGAGACAAACACGCGGCTTCAGATCTCACAGACGCAACTACAGTCGAGCAGGACTCTCATGAAGAAGCAAAGGTCAGTCATAACCTGATATTAGTTGACTATGATGGATTGGAAGTTCTTCTGCCCCCCCAGTGGCCAAAAATCAATGAATGCACCTGTAATGGAACGTTTAAGACACGTATGTAATAATATATACTTTATAGACAAGAAGTGGCTCTCTTTCCAATATAGAATCATCCTACTAAAGCATACTAGTTACCAAGGTGATCTCTTGTTTCTTCAAAGCTGCTTTCTCCCACATCATGCTCATGAAACTTGTTGAATCTTTTTAAAGTGGACAGTCTGAGCTTCTGAACATCTTATCTAATGCACAACGGGGACATTTGACGCTAAGCTACATTTTGGATCTCATCCTCTCTCTCTCTTTCGAGGGTTCAGATTAGCAGATTTGTCTTGTGAAACTTGTAGAACTCATCTCATTTAATCCTATCATGTTTCTTCTCATGTGTCCTTTCAGGCGTTTGAAGCAGAAGATCAGAAAAAAGACGAGAAAGCCAAACAAGAGAAGGAGTATTTTCAGTGCGTGTCAAGCAGCCAAGTGAACTTCGACCCCCCAGCGCCTTGTGTGAATGATAATGTTGTTAATGACGGACTACGACAAGATAACAAAACTGCCCCAGAGATAAATGGCACAGAGTCTAATTCTGAAGACCAGTCGGATAATCTAGATCACAGTGAACACTCCTGCAATCACTTCTCTCCAGAGGAAGAACGGTGTGAAGACCAACAAGGACGGCAAGAGGAGACCTGTCCTTCCAAATCTGGACTTAACCTGTCGCCTTCACAGCAGGACAAGGCGACACCATCCGTTTTGGACTCTGATGTGACCGGAAAAGATTTAGGTGACGACCAAGTTCCTACAGCTGCCGAATTTGACACCCGTCCACCACAGTCTCGTCAGACGGAACAAGAAGATGAACATGGTCTTGTGGATCAAGATGAAGGTGTGATCTCAACCGAGGCTGATCAGGTTAAAGAGAAAATACCAACTAGAGGTGACTGTGATAGTCCAAGTGTGGAACTCAAACCTTCTCATTTGAATGAGCTTGTAAATGTTGATAATCTTGAGGAAGCTGAAATCCCAGGCCGAGAAGGTTACCCTGAAGTGTCAGTGGATCTTCAACCTCCACAGAGTGGACTTAAAGTTGAAGAGTTGGCCACATCTTTGGAGAAAGAAACAGATTTGACTATTCCTGACTCTTACCTGCCATCTACCAAGAAAGATTTAAAGTACGAAAAGAACGAAGCTGCTGCAGAAGAAAGCGCTGACCTTCACATGCTACCATCTTACAAAGACCAAACAACCGGCCAAACGGTAAATGAGGAAACTTACAATAAAACCAGTGTCAGTGCAGCTTCTGATATAGTTCCAGGTGATACTGCTGCTCCTGATTCTTCAGAAACAGTCAATGCTCCTCTAACAGGAGAGGAAACATCTTGTTCTCACCTCCCATCTGTTTGCCAAGAGCCAAAACGTGACCACACGGAAATTATTGAAACTTTTACTGAGACTCAAATTCCTGTGACTAACGCAGGAGTTTATATTGCAAAATCTGTGATGTCTGAACAAATATCTGACCCCGACATGTGGACTTTGTCCCAAAACCAAGAAAGTGACCAAATACAAAACAATGAAGATCCTTCTGTTGTGGCTCATGACCTCATTCATCCCTTGAGTCAGATTACATTGCAGCCTTTTGAGCAAAGTGAGCTGAACGTACCATCTCCTGGTGTCGGAGAAGAGAGCGGGATCTCAAGCATGACTGTTAGTCCTGACGTGCAAGACTCTGGTAATGAGTTTGGCAAGATCGTTGACGATATGGTGGATGCTGATCCAGAGTCTGAGGAAATGACCAGCCACTTTGCCGATGATATAGTCTTATCTGTATTTAGCACAGAAACCACGGGCGTCACGCTTCGTCACACAGATTGGACTCAATATGATCCGTTTGCGGTCAACGCCAACGAGGACATGTTTGGCCATGAGATTGAGGACAGCTACCACTCGGCAATGGAACAGTTTATGATGCAGATTGCAGGAAATGGTTTGAGCTCGGCCGATGAGCCCAAAAAACTGTCAGACATGAAAGGCACCTTTGAGGTCATGGAGATTAAGGAGAAGACAGAAGTCGTCAGAATTACAAAGAAAGCTGAAAACGGTGCAGAAAATGAGACGGAAGAGTTATATGAAAAGACTGAAATCAGTATCATGGAAGCGACGATGGACAATAACGAATGGATCATGGACAGTAACTACCAATTTCCGCCCTGGATGAGCCCTTACATCGCACCTTCTGCCCAAGACCACACGAAAACCAGACAGCTTCCCACTGAAGATGCCACACATGGTGTTTGTAGAGATACAGAAAATTACAAAAAAGGTCAGCCGATGTCCCAGAACATTAATGTGACCTTCCGCATCCACTATGTCACGGACTCGCCGTACCAGATGGTGGCCGTCACAGGAAACCAGCAGGAGCTCGGGAACTGGAAGAAATACTTCCTGATGGAGAGAGCCAAGGACGGACTCTGGACCGCGGTGGTCAGTCTGCCCACAGAGAGCCGTGTGGAGTGGAAGTTTGTGGTAGTGGACAGGGGCGGAGTGTGTCGCTGGGAGGAGTGCAACAACCGTCTCCTGGATACAGGCGGCGGATACGACCTGACGGTGCACAAACTGTGGGGGATTTTGTAGGAGGAAGACCGGGATGAAAGAGCGGCAGAGGTGAGAGGCTGAAAAGCTGGGTTTCCATCATAGTTCGGTTCGGTTTTGGTACAGTACGGTACGGTCTGGGACGGTGAGAGCTCTGGGTCAGGGTTGTGTTTTGACTGAGAACTTGGTAGATGGGGAGTGGGCTGTGCCCAATGGCTGCGTAGTGCAACGTTGTACTGGTGTAACGACAATGGACGACGACATCGAACGCAAGTGGTAGTGTTTTTTAAATTCTATGGGATATTTACACCAAATGCAAGGTAGTGACAAGTCTTCCAATCAGCTGACTTGTTGGTGGAGCTAGTCTCACCGCACCATTTTCTCTGGTACCCCAAAATATGGAATGTTAGGGCCTGATTATTTTGGTGCTATTCCTAATGGAAATGCAAAAAACATACCGTTCTATACCAAACCAAACTGTTCCACTCGATGGAAACAAGGTTAAAGTAACGTGACTAGTCCGCTTTGGTCCTGGACATTTCAGAACGATTTGTAAATCTATTCACAAGAACCCAATGATGATACAGTAGATTAAAACTGTGTCTAAAACTCATTATAATTATGGTGAAAAGGTGATATTCTGGATTTTTGTTGTTGAGTTATCGAGTTGTTGAGTTATCGAACTACGAGACCTGACTAGGGGACGAGAAGCGCGTGGACGCAGTCGTCTCACATTGCTAGCGCAAATTATTTCCTGTGTGCAGAGCGGGAGTGTCACCGGGCGACACAAGACCTAAACACAGTCATTTGACAGTAGTAACACATTAGATTTGTTTGTATTTAAAAGTTACGCACTTGAGCTTTAATTTGATTGTTTTTTAGTTTTTCAAGACAATTTTAATGGAATGTGGAAATGTGACTTTACTCAGAGTTGGTAGTTGCACATAAAAGCCATTAAATCAAATGTTCAAAAGTAAATACACAAGGTTTTAATATGATTACTTCCATAAATAATTACCCTTATGGACCCTAAGAGGATTTCCCTCTAACAGCCAGTGATTAATAAGAATTTTTAGTGAACTGAATACACAGAATCTTTAACGTACTTTTATTTAATTTTTTTCCTGTGGCAATATTTTTGAAACTGCTCCTCTTTAAAAGTGACTTAATGAAAGTGTAAATTTTTTTTGTAAATGTATATATAAAAAAAACTATATACATACTACTGTCCATATGCTGCTTAAATACCCTCTTAACAATCTTTAATAATAAAATGCACATAGTTCACTTTTACACAGCAATAATGGAAGCAATAATTGTTGAGTATATGCTGTTCGGCTGGTGTGATTTCAGGTATCCTCATGTGTTTTAACCACTAAACTGTGACATCGTCGTGACGCTGACGCTGCTTCTATCTTGTGTGCATGCAAGATTGTATCCACTGATGTTCTATGAATGTGCCTTTTCAACATGATTGTGTTCTGTCTCACACTCTTAAACGCTGTCAGTATTTTTCCTCCTGTCGACTCTGTATCTCAGATTATCTTAATATGCAATTATTCTGAAGATGTTACTACTCTTGAATGTTGTTGATTAAAATGAGAGTTTACCAAACAAACAAACGGGAATGAGAATTTGTTTCCTCTCCAGGTTTTTATTAAAACTCACACCGTCCTTTCCCCGAGAGTGTCAGGGAACTACGGTGGCCCTCACATACCACAAAGGATGAGGTTGTTACACTCAAACTCATGACCTCGGGCCCCTTGGGGTCTAGTTTGGTTCAAGTGGAAAGAAAAGTGCCAAATTTTTGAGAAAAAGATACAGAAATAACAATATTTATGATGATATTCACATAATTTCAAAATAAAAGTCTGTTTTGATATGGTACGATAAATAGTTCACAATATAAACTTATTTATGACACAAAATCCATTAAAGCTTTTTAAATAGATCATACTCTTATACAAAGATACTTATGAGGTAGTACATTGGATTTCTGCACTAGATAGTTTCTTTATCTGTAATTCCTTAATCGCACATGAAGTAAATGTCCTGCTTACCTGTTTCACTTGCACTGGAGTTTTCCCATCAATTTAATCAGGATTAAACATGTGATTTGTCCTGAAAGCCTGGACACAAAAGCAGACACAGAGACGGGGGAGCAGCTAAATAAAGACTTGTTCAGTTCAGTTATTTGTGAAGACAGCGAGGCACCGGTGAGGGGGAAAATATTATGGTCTGCAGACAAATGAGAACAAGAAAACAGCACAAGAAAATAAAATAACATTAGTTTTTCGTGGAAAAACCAGGAAGCAGCAGAGCAACCTGGTGCTGAGTGAAGGAGAGACCAGGGTTTTATAAGCTGTTGATGACGAGGAGATTAGACACAGGTGTGCAGCCAAGGAACCAGAAGCCACGCCCACTTTTCTGCAGGAGAGCAAAGTGTGGTAGAAAATAAATGCAGAAGTAAAATGAGAGAAATGAGAATAAAACCAATTAAAAGAGGCAAAACACTACAAAGCAGTTGGAAAATGTCAAACACAAACAGAGAATTAAAAAGGAGATTTCTTCTTGTGTTTGGAGTTTGTGAGACGCTCTGAAATGCGAAGGTCCAGCCCACAGAGAACTCACCAGTGATGTCACCACTTCCTCTGTTGACGTGAAAAAGAATTGTGGGCTGCAGTCAAGCGGCGAAGGATCGTGTCCTTCAGAGGAGTCCACGATGAATCAAATCGAACAACATGCGGTTGACGAATGCACACTCCTGAGGATCCAGCCCGCTGATTAAGACATGGCTATTTTGTGCTTCTTACAGTGTTACAGCGCCACATACAGGCCTGGCATATACACTACAGCAATTAGTGAATCCACATTTTTTCATGTGTCAGGTGATTCTCATCAGCTGACGACCACAGAGGAAGGAAAACAGGACACAGGATGTGACACTTTAGCAAGAACTACAAACATATACTAAAAACAGAAGAAAAGGCAGCTAAATTATTCAAGCTGAATAAAAAGAAGCTGGAGTGACCTGAGGGCCATGACACAAAGGGGAGGGGAGAACAAGAAATACACAATAAAATGCAGTAGAAGTTCATATTATAACAGGATTTCTTCAGCACGATGATGTGTCATGAGTCTAAAATGACATTATTGTCTGTACAACATGTCACATTCAGTCTATTAATTGTTAACTAAACATGTGCACAACTGCTGCTGCTGCTGCTGCTGTGGTCCAAAGTTTTGTGGATGAAAAACCAACAGATCAGACATCAGTGTCGTCGTGGTTACATTACATTACATTACTTGTCATTTAGCAGACGCTTTTATCCAAAGAATCTGCCAGGGGTGGAGTTGAACTTGTGACCATGATGTCTCTGCACACAGGGGTACCGGTCTAAATCACTGAGCCACCCCCACCCTTGTTGTGAGTCCAGTCAGCTCCAATCATCATCAGACATGCAGATTTTTATTTATTCATGCCAGGTTGTCAGCTCCGCTCAGCTCAGCTCAGCTCAGCACTGACAGTGACTCACAAGAGCTGAGTGGACGGAGAGTGGCGTACGTGCAGTTACACACACACACACACACACACACACACACAAGCACACACAAGCAATGCAATTTCTGCCAGTAAATGATTAATGTGCTCTGTGGGAAGAGAGACGTGTTTTGTTGTGTGAAGTGATTTCACAGGGTAAACAATAAGTAATTATAAGTAAAGTGGGACATGGAGGAAAAAATAAATGAAGTGGGGTTTGTTTTTTTTCAATCAATAAATCAGACTTTAACAGTTCATTTAAGAAAATGCAAAGTAATTAATCACAAAGGCAAATCAATCAAGAACAAAATGGCCTTGGAGGAATAAAACACATGGCCACTTTATTAGGTACACCTGTTTAACTGTCTGCTCAGACAAATATCTACATGAATGTTGTATTGTATCGTATGATGTTCTCAAAAGTCTCGTTTTGGCAGCAAAACCAAAATTTGAACGATTTCTTTGTTACATGGAGCAAAGAACACAACACAACAGTTCAACAGCTGAAAAGTTAGACAGTTCTCTTAATTATTATTAAAAAAAAAAAACACCTAAACTAATTAATCCATTATCTGTATATAGTTGATAATTAATTTAGTAATTGATTGATCGTTGCAGGCCCATATCATATCGTATTCTAGCAGTGTTTTCTAAACCCTCTATACAGGAAGCCACTTTTATTTTTAAAATGATTGGCAAAATATCATGAGCCAAAAAAGAGTACAAATTTGTACTTAATGTAGCGACTAATGTACAACTGTATCTATAACATATGATATTATTGGTAAATGAATTAATGTTATGCACGTTATTTTAAAACATATACACATAAATATTAACTTCAAGGTTGGACCCAAAAACAATCTCCTGCGAACCATCTGTGGGTCCCGACCCAGTGTTTGTGAATCCCTGTTGAATGGTTTAGTATCGTATCACTTGTTTATATAAATAAAGTTTGTCAATCTAATAGTACATCACTCCGTGTGTGTGTGTGTGTGTGGACCAGCCGCTGAGTCTCATCTCCATGTAAACGTAGATGTGTGTGAAATGTGAACCTCTGCTCCTCCTCCTCCTCCTCCTCCTCCTCCTCCTCCTCCTTCTTGACCCAATTTAAACCAGGTCAGTGGAGTTTGTGTTGTAATGTAACAAAGAACAAATACTCTGTTACTGTACTTAAGTACAAAATGCACATACTTTTACTTCCTCTAACTGTCTTGGTTACTCGTTACTACCAAATCAAATCAGAAGAAGAAGAGCAGGTATTATGGTCTGTATTTATATTAGAGCTTTTCTGGTCTTGATGAGGTCTGGAACAGTTTTCACCCATTCACACGCTTCTAAAACTTAAGTAGATTTTGTATCAGAAAATGACGTTTTGATACTTAAGTACAGTAAAAAGACCTTTCTCAAGTCATTTTCTGGTAAGAAACGTATACTTTTACTCAAGTATCACCTTTAAGGTACTGCACAGCGCGTGATCGCCCTCTTTTTTCAGGGAACTGTTGCCTCTTTGCTCCAGTGACGACAACACAAACACACACAATGACACATGGAGTGTGTGTGTGTGTGTTTACACAGTGGAGACACAGACTGACTGACCCTGACTATGCTCTTACTTTCTAAGGTTGAAGGTAATCCTGCATTTGGACACGAGGTCGACGAGTGACACTCACTTCTCTTTGTGTCAGGACGTCCAAACTGTTTTAAATCCGCGTTAAGGCCGAGAGTCTTAACGCAGAGTGAGCGCTCTCTGTTTGTCTGACTCTTCACACGCATTCACGACAAAGTCCTCACATCAACACATCCACGCAGCTCTCTGTCGTTCATTAACAGACTTTACTGTTATCACCGCTCGCACACACGGCTTTAGACGTGCAGTTTATTTTAAGTGTATATTTAAATATTTATTTAATGACGACTGCAGGAATGAATACCAAACTCACTGTGGCTCAAATTAATGTCAAGTTTATGTTATTCTATACTTTATCTCTTTTAATATCAGAGACTACATATTATTATAATTATTGTTATTATTATTATTATCACTATTACAACAATATTTAAATTGTTTTAACTTAAAATACATTGAAAATGAAATACATTTGAAGAGCTGAATACAAGTGAGAACACATAAATATACAAGTGTTTGTTGGAGACTAAAAAAACAGAGATAAAGGAGGTGAAATGTTGCATTAAAGTCCACAAACACAGAGATAATGCTGCAAATAATGCACATTTCCAGATGTTTCTTTCAGGTTTAGTTTCTCCACAGACAGACGGACAGACAGACAGACAGACAGACAGTATGGAGGAGCTGGAGTGGAGGATCAGTGAGTGTGAAATTCTCCTTCTCCTCCTCGTCTCCTCTTACAGAAGCAAACCACTCAAACCACAGAGCTGCTGCTTTACACTTGACCTTTGATCTTTGTGGGGGACTTTTTTTTTTTATTCAGTGATGAGTGTACAGTAGACATGTTTTGAGTCTAACCTAAGTCTCAAAATGTCCATCTGGACTCTTTTTTTGTTGTTAATGTTAATGGAATAACTTTCAACATCCGGCAGTTATTTACAATTATCTGCATGTTAAAATGGTGTATTAACTCTGGTGACAAGGACGCTGATTTACCGGCTTCCTGCAACAGCGCGAGTGAAATTACCGTAATAACACAACACGTTGACTTTGACGTGCAACATTTTTTCCAATAGCACAAACTATTGCGTAATTGCGGTAACTCAAAGTGCACTTTGCGCAAACGTGTCATCTGCGATACGCTCGGTGTTAAAGGGTTAAATGATCCGTGTCTTTAAGTTTATTTTCTGCTCTACACACTGCTCTTTAATCTTATTGCAATGATTATCTTATCTTCTTCGTATTGTTCAGCGCCATGAGTGAAACATATTGGTTGTCAATGAGGAAGTCCAAGGTAAGCGTGTCATGATAGAGGTTCGGGTGTGTCACGCTGGCAGGCTATTTATACAGCATTCCTGTTCCATACTGTGGGATCGTGCAGTGACCTTCAGCAAAGCTGCTGACGCTGTGGTGCAGCACAAAGAGGGCGGAGCAACAAGAAGCTAAATTTAACACGTGTAAAACACCTCGTTTCCCTTCAAAAATGGGATTCATGTGCAAATGAGAGCGTTCTTCAAGTCTACTTCATCTGTATTGTGTTTCCTGTCAATAAGCTGTGATATTTATCTACATGTCTTATTAAATATGTGTACATTTATGTGTAAAGTGTGAAGTGTTTGTTGTGGATCAGACTGAAAACTAAAGAGCTGCTGTGGTTTCATGCCAAACAGGAATAGCCCCTCTCCACCGGTGATGTCATCGTCCCAGAGGACACTGCGGGTGTGGGATGAACGCAGAATATGTGTGTGTGTGTGTGTGTGTGTGTGTGTGTGTGTGTGTGTGTGTGTGTAAGTGCACACTGCCGCTTACCTAATGCACATAAATCTGCAGGCGTTTCCTAAAAGAGTTATGTCCTCGTTATGAAACATTTACAACCAGGACACATTATTTCTGTCCCTCAGATTGTGGAAAAACTCTGATATATAATAATAATCTGCACAGAGAGGATTATGCAGCAGCAATAATCCCAGTGGGGGGATTTTTTATTTGGTGGCTGCAAATTAAACAGAGGTGATTTCATGAAGCCTCTACGTGGTGATCGCGATATGTATTTCCAGTTTTTATGACATATTATATCTTTATAATCCTGTTCTTTAAGAAAAGTGTTAAATTATCTGGTCAAATGTGTTTAAAATGTCATAAAATCAAATGATCTCGAGTGTAGGCATTCAAATAATTCAGAAAGTGACAAACAAATCTCAGAGGGGCAAAATATGTGGTAAAATAATTAAAAAAAGAAGTATTTATTTGCCATTTGACATCTGTCCCTAATATTATGACAGTTAAACCCATTAGTGACTCTGGAGAGGCAACACTGACCCCTGGCTGTACTTACAGAAACAACACTGTGATCAAGTGGAACTTCCAGATTACTGAAACACAGTATCACAACAATAAAACATAAATAATCATGTAAAAAGACAAAGAAAACAAAAACGTTCATCATAGATTTCCTTCCTCAGAGGAATCGAGGCGCCCTGAGAATCGACAAAATAACACGCGATAAAGGTTCAAAACAAACATGTCATATCATAATCTCAACAGATATTGTATAAAACACTGTGTGCATGACATAAATTTAATCTTTTTTTTCCTAATTTTAACACATTAAAGTATAGTCTGCAAACGTTTTTTCTGTCCCAAAGCTAAACATGAACCTTTAAAGGCTATTTATTTATTACTCTGTTGTTGTATTTCAGTGTGAAATCAGAGATTCATCACAGTGAAAGTTGATTGATAGACGGACAAGAGTAATGTAGATCACAGGTCACATGACTGCGGTGCTTCCTGTGGGTTTGCTGCCATTGTTAAAACAGTGAAAAAAACAACAACATTCATTCATTAGTAAAAAGTTTAAAGAGTTAAAGGGTAACACTTCACATTACAGCGCAGTAATAACATGGTCAAAATATCAAAGTCATCAGTGTAAAACCTAATATGGAGATAATCATATCATTGAAACAACAGTGTTATAGTGTTATAGTTATATTTATAATTCTGAATTTCAAAAACGTCAAGGGATTCCACTGAACCCTGCTGGAAAAACCACCATAGACCAGCATAGACCAACATAGACCAGCCTAGTTTCCATGCTGCTCTATACTGGTCTATGCTGGTTTGGTACTGGTTTTATGGACCATAATAATGATGCTTGTGTGCCATCATAGACCAGCATAGACCAGCAAAGACCAGTATAATGATGCAGATAGACCACAGTAGACCAGCATAGACCAGCATAGACCAAGATGGACCAACATGGACCAGCATAATGATGCCGATGGACCAGCATAGACCAACATGGACCAGCATAGAAGAGCAAAGACCAGCATAATGATGCTGATGGACCAACAGAGACCAGCATGGACCAGCACTGACCAGCAAAGACCAGTATAATGATGCTGGTAGACCACCATAGACCAGCATAGACCAAGATGAACCAGCATAATGATGCTGGTGGACCAGTATAGACCAACATGGACCAGTATAGACCAACATGGACCAGTATAGACCAGCAAAGACTAGCATAATGATGCTGGTGGACCACCATAGACCAGCATATTGTTGCTGGTGGACCAACATAGACCAACGTAGACCTGCATGGACCAGCATAGACCAGCATATTGTTGCTGGTCTTTGCTGGACCAGCCCCAAAACACAACGAAATGCTGGTCTATGCTGGTGAACAGCTATGCTGTTTTTTTCTAGCAGGGGAGGTAATATCCTAGACTATCATAGACCTAGACTGCTGGGGGATTTTCCTGTGGTGCACGTACATTCACTCTGTCACACTCAGGGTATGAATATGGCTTTTTATATGTCAGTAACCTTGTCTCTTTCTCTCCCTAGTTTGTGTCTTTCCTTCCTTCCCTCCCTCTCTCTCTCTCTGTATCCTCATCTTGCAGGTTGCAGGATCGAGATCCAGTTTTCGAGGCTACTCATATCATACATATCATCACCATTATTATTGTGCTATAATTGAAAGTCGATATCGTTGACTGTATAAACTTGTAACTTGATACAGTTGTTGTGTATCTGCTCCTGGTCTCTCTCTCTCTTCTGTCTCTACCTCATCTCCCTCTTGTCCTTTCTCTCCCCCCTTTGTGTCCCCCACCTCTCCTCTGTCCCCCATTTTCCTTTCACCCCAACCGGTCGAGGCAGATGACTGCACATCTCGCCATTGATGCCTAGTGTTTGCTCATTGTGTGAACTGTTGGGATTCTCTGCTCTCCTTGATGTTGCCTATGTACAGTGCATTGAGATAATGTATGTTATGATTTGGCACTATACAAATAAAATTGAATTGAATTGAAAATATCAAAATTCTCATTACCTGAATATTACCTTAGAAGTATTAATGTAATATTATCTCCTTAGTACCATTGTTAATACTAAGCTGTTACGTAAAGTGTTATCCTGGGGTCGAACTCAGTTTAACATAAAAAAGTTTCTGGAAACGATCCAGGAAGTAATATTTACCCTGTGCATCCTCACACTGGTGTGCGTTACCAAAATAAAAACTCAGTATGTACTTGAGTTCATCTAAGGACCTCCATGCGCCTCCTCCTGCTCCTCCCTGATGGTGCGGTAGTGCTGAGGCCGATTCTCGGCAAGAGCAGAGTCTGTCTTCGGGAACAGGATTGGGCGACTCTTCAGCGGTCGCGTCAGCAGGAACCTTTTCGATGTCACCAGGTCACCGTAGCCCTGTGAGTGGGAGAAACCGTATCCGGAGCGGGTGCTGATTCGCCTCATGGGTGGACGTCGAGGCTTTGGAGCCGGCAACACCTCCTTTCTAAATTTACTCCTCACCTACACGGAAAAGGACAAGGACAAGTCTTTAACAGGGTAATTTTTTGTCCTTCAGTACAATTTAGTACTATTGACTAAAATAGTAGTTCCTACTACCCCCCATATTCAAAATTTATTTATTTATTTTATTCAAAATAAAAATAAAAATAATGATACTGTAGCGTAGCTACGTTTAAGAGCACGCCCCCATCCAGTGTGTTTACGTTGGTTCAGCGCCAGAAGTGAAGAGCGGTGTGTGAGAGAGATGTGCTGTGGCTGTAAAAGAGTATGCAATAAATCTAGCCGGGAACGGCGAAAGAGAGAACACGTCTCCTCATCACTTGAGAGTGTTACACTGGTGTCAGAATCGTGATCGAATCCACGCTGCAGATTTTTTTTTTTTTTCTCGACGCGCCTTTTTCTCTCTCTCTTTGTTTTTGTGTGCGATCGGGCGGCCATGGACAAGAGCGTCTATGTGAAGCGGGAGCCGGAGGAGGATGGCGTACCTGTGGAGGCTTGGAGGAGGACGGCGGGCCGCGGATGGTTGTTTGCTCCGGGGGTGAGTCGACCTGCGGTGGGCTCATCTGCCACTCGAGCCGTGCACGACAGATCGGTACAGACAACGGAGGCAGCGGCGGCGGTGACGGCGGACGGAATGGCGGTCCCGGTGAGTGCTTTGCCGGCGCTGCAGCAGTGTGTCCAGATGGAGCCTCAGGAGAGGAGCCCCGCGAGTGCTGGTGGCGGCGGAGACTCGGAGTGTGTGCTGGAGCCTTCGTTTTCTTCCCCCGCTGCGGTACAGCCCGGTACAAATTCAGCTCCCGGTGTACAATGGAAAGACTGACTGGGAGGCATATAGAGCCCAGTTTGAGCTGATTGCGGGGAGGATGGAGTGGTCGCAGTCAGACATGGCGTTTTTCCTGGCATCAAAGTTATCGGAGGATGCACTGATGTGCATAACCATGTTGAGCCCGGAGGAGAGGGGAGATTATGGCAAGCTGGTGGCCGCTTTGAGCCAGCGTTTTGGAGCGGACATGGGGCCGTGGACGTTGCAGGCTGAACTCAGCGGGAGGCACAGACGCACTGGTGAGTCGCTTAATGCACTTTATGGCGACATCAAGACTTTGACGCAGCGTGCATATGCTGACATGCCCCTACAAGTGCGTAGTCAGATGGCCCGGGACCGTTTTGTAGGAGCTCTGTATCCTCCGGAGTTACGTTGCGCGGTTCAGTTGGCTCATCCTTCCTCCATCGAAGAGGCGTTGAGACTGGCAGTGGAGCGAGAGGCAGTGTGGTCGCATGCCAGAGACCAAGGGGGCGGTGCCAACGCGGTGAGAGCAGCCCGGGAGGTGCGTGTGCCAGAGACTAAGCCTGAGTGGGTGGATGATCTGACCGGCCTGATGAGGACACTCACCATGCAGGTTGGCCAGCTCCGCAGCCCTGCACCCCAGCAAACATCAACCAGGCGTCCGCCCCGTGGCCCAGCGGGATCATGTTGGGGGTGTGGCCAGGTGGGTCACCTACTGAGGGACTGTCCCAGCCGCCAGGAGCAGTCGGGATGCCTCCGGGTTCAGGTCAGCGGAGATACTGAGACCGTCTGTTCCCTGTATGTGTCCAGCCCATTGCCTGATGGAGCCCAGCACTGTGGACCGGGGGGTGGGGCTCCAACCCCCCCAGAAGCAGATGGAGTCGCTGCCCAGCTGCCGATGGCAGTTGGCTGGGTCAACAGAGGCTCTGGTGGAGAGCGCCCGTTCCAAGTGTGTGTGTCCGTACAGGGGGTGTCGTGCTTGGGTGTGGTGGACACGGAATCCTCTGTGACACTGGTGCGACCCGACCTTCTGCCCAGCGGGACTCCACTGCAGCGGACTGAGGTACAACTTCGCACCGTCACAGGTGAACTGTCTCCTATGGTGGGGGTGGGGTTGTTGCATGTGTGTGTTGCGGGGCTCAATGTGTGTTACAGGGTGTGGGTGGCAGATATTCAGGATTCTTGCATCCTGGGGTTGGATTTTATGGTAGATAATGGGGGGGTTTTGGACATGGGGAGGGGTACACTTAGTTTCCCGGGTGGTTGTGTGACCTACAGGGACAGGGTAGATGCCCCCTTGCAGGCCTCTCCTTATCCCTGCGGGGCCAGTGCTGTGCCACCGGGACCCCAGGTTGCAGCCCCAGTGTACTTAGCCCCAGCTGCCGTTCCGGGGCTCTCGGTGGCACCTCACCTCATGCTCAAACTTTCACTCCGGGTGCGGGAGCCAGTGGCGTGCCTGGTGCTTTTTCCTCACCTGTTCTAGACCAGTGCCCCGAGCTTAGGTGGGGAGGGGGGACAACCCACGGAGGAGGGGAGGTAGGGAGAGTGTGGGAGTGACCTGAATGAGCAACAGAGGGGACAACTCCACCAGTTGTTGGGGGAATTTGAGGAGTGTTTTGCAAAGTGTGAGGGGGAGGTTGGGCGGACTCACCTAGCGACACACATGATCGAGACGGGGGAGGCTAGGCCCATTAAGTGTCACCCGCGCCGCCTGCCCCTGGTTCGGCAAGAGGCCTGTCACAAGGCGGTTGCAGAAATGCTGGAGGCCGGTATTATTGAGCCCTCAGATAGCCCCTGGGCGTCGGGGTGGTCATGGTGCCGAAGAAGACTGGGGGGGTGGAGACTCTGTGCTGATTACAGGCCTCTTAATAAGGTGACAATCAAGGACTCGTACCCCCTTCCTCGCATTGATGAGTCCTTGGACCTCATTTCAGGGTCTGTATGGTTCTCCTCTCTGGATCTCCGCAGCGGGTACTATCAGGTTCCGCTTGCACCAGAGTCCCGTTCAAAAACCGCGTTCTGCACCGGGCGAGGGTTGTGGCAGTTTAAGGTGATGTGCTTCGGGCTGTGCAATGCACCCGCCACCTTTGCGCGGTTGATGGATAAAGTGCTGGCTGATGTTCCCCGGGAACAGTGTCTAGTGTACCTGGACGACATTTTGGCACATGGGGGCTCCTTTGAGTCTGCGTTGGAGGCCCTCAGACGGGTCCTGGAAAGGATCCGGGCTGCAGGCTTGAAGTTGCACCCCGATAAGTGCCATTTTATGAAGAGGGAGGTTTCATTCTTGGGGCACAGGGTGACCGGGGAGGGGATCAGCACCATGGCTGACAAGGTAGGGATGGTGCGGAACTGGCCTACTCCTGCAAATCGGAGGCAACTAAGAAGTTTCATTGGGCTGGCCTCGTATTACAGGAGGTTCGTGCAGGGTTTCGCCACCATTGCGGCGCCCCTACACCGGCTGTTGGAGAAGGACCGGTCCTATGGCTGGACTGAGGAGTGTCAGGCGGCTTTTCAGCATCTGCAGCGCGCATTGTGTGAGGCCCCAGTGCTGGCGCCGCCCAGCCTCTCGCTAGCTTTTGTCCTCGACACCGACGCGAGCAGTGAGGGGGTGGGGGGTGTACTTTCTCAGGTGTGGCCTGAGGGTGAGAGGGTGGTGGCCTACTTTAGCAAGGCGTTCGAGAAGCCAGAGCGAAATTACTGCGTCACGCGTCGTGAGCTGTTGGCCGTGCTGCGGTCTGTGAGAAATTTTAAGTACTACCTGTGCGGGCTGCCTTTCG
Organism: Solea solea; assembly: GCF_958295425.1. Taxonomy (NCBI): domain Eukaryota; kingdom Metazoa; phylum Chordata; class Actinopteri; order Pleuronectiformes; family Soleidae; genus Solea; species Solea solea. The sequence goes on from NC_081152.1 coordinate 18,087,799, forward strand.
TAGTCCGGACCGACCATGCTGCGCTACAGTGGCTGATGTCGTTCCGGGAACCGGAAGGCCAGATCGCCAGGTGGTTGGAGGAACTGCAGGCGTACGATTTTGAGATTGAGCATCGACCGGGGACCCGGCACACCAACGCAGACGCCTTGTCGCGCCGGCCCTGCGCTGAGGTGGGGTGTAATTTCTGTGACCGTGCAGAGGGCAGGGAGCAGGGATTGCAGGAAGAGAGGGAGGAGTTCAGGGCAGTAGACCAGGTGAGGGAGGTTTTCTGCAGGGAGTTGCAGACCATTGGGCCGGATGAGTGGCGGCGAGAACAGGAGCAGGACTCTGATCTGCAGCCAGTGCTGCAGTGGGTAGAGGCTCAGGAGCGTCCACCGTGGGAGGATGTGGGGGCGCTCTCCCGGAACACCAAAGGGCTCTGGGCCAAGTTTGGGGAGTTGAGGTTGCGCCAGGGGTTGCTGCAGTGGGCCTGGGTGGCACCGGGGGGAGGCAAGACGTGGCAGTTGGTGGTTCCACGGAGCAGGCAGGGGGCTGTGTTGGAGGCCATGCACGGTGCCTTGGGGTCAGGGCACTTTGGGGCCACCAAGACCCTGCGTCGTCTCCGACAAGGTTTTTACTGGGGTAACTATCAGAGGGATGTGGCGGATTTTTGCCGGAGGTGCGACGAGTGTACGGCCCGCAAGGGCCCCACCGGGCGTTCACAAGCCCCGCTCCAGCAGCTCCGTGCGGGGGCCCCTTTGGAAAGAGTGGCGGTGGACATCGTGGGCCCGTTACCCATCACTGACAGGGGCAACCGTTACATCCTGACGGCCATGGATTATTTTAGCAAATGGCCGGAAGCGTACCCCATTGCTGATATGGAGGCGGAGACAGTCGCGGACGCGCTGGTTGAGGGCATGTTCTGTCGCTTTGGGGTGCCCGAATCGCTACATAGTGACCAAGGTCGTAACTTTGAGTCCAGGGTTTTCGCCGCGATGTGCGAGCGCCTGGGAATTCACAAGACCCGCACCACACCGTTGCACCCACAGAGTGACGGATAAGTCGAGAGATTCAACCGAACCCTCGGGGAGCAACTGGCTCTTCATGTGTCTGAGCATCAGCGGGACTGGGACAGGCACTTGCCGTTGGTGCTCATGGCGTGTAGGTCGGCGGTGCAGGAGTCCACGGGGTGCTCCCCAGCCCTACTGATGCTTGGGAACGAGCTTCGCACTCCGGTAGTGGTGGCCACCCCGGGTCCGTCTGGGGTGGGGGAAGTCTCGTCGGTCCCTGTGACTCCTGCGCCCGGAAGGGTGAGGAGAGCCCCTAGGTATTTGGGGGATTACGAGTGGTCTCAATGGGGTTAGGGGACTGGTGGGAGGGAAAGTTGATGTGTGCTTGTGAATAAAGATGTTGTAAAGAAAAAAAGAAAAAAGGGAACCTGTACTGGGGGTGGTGGTGTGAGTGGCACCTGTGTGTGCATGTGTGATTGTGGTGGGGTTAGGTGTGAATGGCACCTGCATGTGCATGTGTGTGAGTTCGGGTTAGTTAGCACCCATGTTCTTTTGTTTTTGGTTGTCCCTCTGGGCGAGGGGTTTTGTTGGGAGGGGGTAGTGTAGCGTAACTACGTTTAAGAGCACGCCCCCATCCAGTGTGTTTACGTTGGTTCAGCGCCGGAAGTGAAGAGCGGTGTGTGAGAGACATGTGCTGTGGCTGTAAAAGAGTATGCAATAAATCTAGCCGGGAACGGCGAAAGAGAGAACACGTCTCCTCGTCACTCGAGAGTGTTACAATACATATTTCAAACATCATACAACCGTTGGATTATAAACTAGTTTATGGAAACAAAACAAAACGAAAATGACTTAGAGACATTTAAAATCATATATCAACTTGGTGAAAAGCTAATTTTTACTATTAGCTTCTATGCTAGTAATAACTAGCTAATACTAGTCACAAGTTACTGTGACTATGAGACTAATAAGTTTGCTGAGTCACAAGTTACTGTGGCTATGATACTAGTTAGCTAGTTATTAGGCACAAGTTAATGTGACTATGAGACTAGTTAGCTGCTTATAGTCACAAGTTACGCTGACTATGATACTAGTAAGCTAGCTAAGAAGAGTCACAAGTTATAAGTAACTGTGACTATGATACTGGTTAGTTCGCTAAGAATAGTTGCAAGTTACTGACTATGATACTAGTTAGTTAGCTAAGAATAGTAACAAGTTACTGTGAATACGATACTAGTTAGTTAGCTAACTAGTGCATAAGCTCACCTTGTCATTGATGGTGGGTCGAAGCTGAATGAGGATGAAGCGGAACGCCACCACAGGCAGAGTGCAGAGGAGGGCAGTCAGGAATATGGTCAGCCACATGTTAGGCTGGTTCAGAGAATTTCTTGCAGTGCCTGGATTCCACCAAAAAAAAACACCAAACCAGCAGTGAGGAAGCCAGAAAAGTACCACTTCTCTGCATCTATACATGAAAAACGAGCCAAATCTACTCACCTATGAACGGGAAGGAGGAGGTGAAGATGAAGAACATGCCATTGCTATACATCGTGAATGTGACGGCGAAGTAGGCTGCCAGGCTGCCCCACACAAAGAACTGATTCACTGCTGTCCAGTAATGGATGTCCAGACATATCTGAAAACATCACAACACAGTTTATGTGTTATTAAACAGTTATAGTATAAATATGTAGATATCTATACTACATACACTACATACTACATACATTGGCACAGCCAATGTACTCCTAATGCCAGTCCCAAACCCAAATAAGTTGGGAGGTTTGTGCCAGGAAAAGAATTCTGTGTAAAACCTTTGCCAAATCAAACATGTGGATCACTGTTATTGGGATAGGGCAGTACTTCTCAAATAGTGGGACGGGCCCCCCTTGGGGAGCGCAGTGAGGTGTTGGGGGGGGGGTGCGTGAGAGGCAGGGCAGGACAACTCATACAGTGGTTTATACAGATAAATAAATAAAAATGATCAGGTTCTCAATAGTATTTCAATTCCAGGGGGCGTGAAAACATTTCTGTACTCTGGGGGGGAGGGCATGACAGAAAATAATAGAAAACCACTGGGATAGGGCAAGATGGAGGCAGATGATCCACTGTGGGGACTCCTAAAGGAAGAAGCCACATGAATCTGAAGAAAGGATTCTCTCAAAGTTTTCATTTTCAAAACCATACTCAGAAAATTTGCCATCACATACATATATATGTGCTAACTATTGTAACTCTTGCTATAACAGACGGCCTGTACCAGGTTCCTAGGATTTTCTCTGAACATGGTAAAGGAGCCTTCTCCTCTGCTGATCTCAGGTCATGGAATAACCTTCAGAGTGTCATGGTATTGTCTCCATGAGTGAGTTAGAAACAATGACGCAAAACTGTAATTTCTAATCCCTATTATATAATTAGACTTGTTGTTGTGTATTTGTCAAGGCCATGCTTTCTCTTCCCTTGTTGTCTTATGTCTGGCTGCATGTGTGTGAGTGTGTGTTCTAATGTGTTCTAATAGTGGTTTCTTAAGAATTGGGAAGAGGCAGGCTCTTCTTTCATGTCACAATCAGACTTTTGATTAATTCTGTTGTATAATTTTAGTACCTTTGTTATGTCTTGTATCTTTGCCTGGTCTTCCTTAAAAGATTAGATTTGAAATTTTAATTTCAGGGACTTCCTGATTCAATAAAGGACTTCTTATGCATTTACAAGATGAAAAATGTGTAACGACTTTACCTTTTGATTTCAAAAAGTCTTACCATCCTTATCCTTTTCGTCCAATTAAATTTTAGTGCTGAACTTGATAAGATTCATACTGTTCCTGAGATTTCTGATCTCACAGTGAGCGTTAACCACCAAAAGCCAATCAGTGAAACCAAATTTGAATACTTTGTCCTCAAGAAGTTCTTGAGATGTTCAGCCTCACCTGTATGTTCACCACAACAAGCAGACAAGTCTGCGCCAGCAGAGCGAATGACTGATAGTCAGCGATGTCCTTGCCGTCGTCACGGACCGTGTCCTGTATGGCGGCCCACGGGATGAAGAAGAGGATGAGGGAGCTGTAGCAGCTGTGCATCACACAGCGAACAAAAGCTTTCTTACTGAAGTAGAGGTTTAGCTGGCCTGGAGAGTAGAGCTGAGGATACTGGAAACTCCATCGGTCGTTCACGTCCTGCAGAACCAAGAGGAAACACAGACTGTTAACACTGTGCACCAGGTATAACACTTGTAATAATAAATATTAATGGTCTTGTGTGTAAGAATTGGTGACGCCTAGTGGTGAGGAATGAAACACAAAACATAAGACTTTTGCCTAAGGTACGCATGAAAAGCTTATTTTAAAGCCACAAAAATTATACACTTATACAAACACTTTTTTTTTTTTTTTACCATTTTCTGCTCCAAAATGTTACAAACTGGCATATTCAAATATTGTAATTCAGCTTTGAACACGTACCTGGTCAAAGATACCCATACCAAGGATGGGAAGAGCCGTGTAAATAAGGTTGTACAAGGTGATGAACCACTCGTCATACACAGTCTGTGAACAGCAACAACAGCAAAAAATTAATGTGTATCAAATAGAACATTTGGTAGAAAATGAGTTGGTATTTTGGAAAGTGTGTGTATTATTATTCAATCATTTTCTACTTGACATCATGAGAAACCACTGAAGTGTGACTCCATGCTCCTCACCTGTGCAGAAAAGCCACAGAAGAAGGCATACCAGAAGTGCACCAAGGTAAAGGTGAAGTTCTTGTAAAAGAAATATCGTAGGAACTTGCACATGCGTAGGTAGGACCAGCGACCGTGAACCAGCAGGAGGCGCTGGAGGTACCGGAACTGGGCAAAAGAGAAGTCACTGGAGAGGACGGCCTGCATGCCCTCCTGCCCGCTGATGCCCACACCGATGTGAGCAGCTGGAGGACAGTAGGGGAGGTGAGAGGCAGAATCCACACATTGTGTGAACGTGAGTGTCTTCTAAATTTGACTTGAACGAACTCACCCTTGATCATGCTGACATCGTTGGCTCCGTCCCCGATGGCGAGAGTAACAGCCTGCTTGTATTTCTTGACCAGTTGAACCACCTGGGCCTTCTGCAGAGGAGTGACCCTGCAGCAAATCACTGTCTGACACATGCACGCCGTCCTCAGCAGCTCCAGCTGCAGGTTCTTCTCCAGCGCAAAAGCCTGATGATGAGAGGGAAGAAGGTGTTTACAAAAGCTGTGATAAGACATGAGAGAAGTCCAGTCAAAAAAGACTGAACCAAAGAAGTTTCAATACCTTTGTTATAACTATTGTTGCACTTTGGTCAACTTGTTTTTAAGGCCAGAAACAAAAAACAACTAATATTAAAAGGTCCAGTGTGTAAAATTTAGGTGAAATTCTTTTTGTTTTGCAGAGGTTTAAGATTAAATAACTATTAAACTTAATTCATACGTATAAAATCACCACACTGGATTAATTGTTGTTTTTCATTACACCAAAATAAGCCTTTTATATTTATATCAGGAGCTGGGTCAGCTCTATGTGGGTGGCCAATGGTGCAAAATGGTACAAAAATCTGCCTTTATTTCTTCTCTAACATCCTGGTTTGGAAATGTATGTATAACACAAGTCAATTCGTCTTCTGCTGAACTGAAAGCTCTGATATTCCTGCCACGTAACATTGTTTTATATAAAGTAGGACACACAGAAGGTCTTACAAAAAAGGGGGACATGATTGTTGTTGATTCAGCAGCTTCTGGAAATAGCAATGTGCCTGAAAATAAATTAAAAAAACTTCTTACCAGACTGTGTCCATTAATAACTAGGCCATAATCTCCATCCACCTTCTCATCCGGCACATTCACAGTTTTCTGAGTCCAAAACAGCCCTGCACGACCTCTGATCACATTAGGCTCCACTGGCGAGTCCGGACACATTGTCCTTCTTGCGTTCCTGAGAAATGGAAAGACTTAGTGATAGTGAGGTGAGTTAAATTGTATTATTTTGAATTTTGTTGGAGAATGACACACGGTCTGACTCACTCTAGCTCCTCTTTGACTCCTTCAGCTGTGTTAGCATTAACAATGAAAATCCCCTTCATCTCCTCCCTCAGCATGTTGCAGGAGTAGCCGATATTCTCCGCCGTCTCTGTAAGAAGACATCGAGATTTACGATCACAAACATTCACACAGAATCAGAGTCTGAGTTCATTAATTTAGAGCAGTATTACGTGAAAAGGTGACGATCACCCTCATGATCGTCTGATATAATGGGATGTTTTTTTTTTGGTTTATTCATTTAATTTTGCATTTAGCTATTTATAATTTAATCACTTATCGCTATTGAAGGGGCTGGAAGTGATACGCATCTTGCTTCATCCTCCAACAAAGTTTTTTTATTGGTTTTCCTTGGTAAACACATATTTTCTCCTTTTATGTGTTAATCATTTACTCTTTACTGTCATTGATTTAATGTTGTTTGAGATGAATGAATACAAGAAAAGAAGGTACACATTTAGATTGAAAAAAATAAGATAAAAGAGAAATAACACGTACATTTATACATTAAAATCTACCATACATATTGTACAGCAATTTAAAACTAAATACAAAACGGAAAATTGAAAATTCTGAATATTTAATGACATTTCATGGCCCACCAGCAGTACCGTCGTGGCCCACTAGGAGACAGCGGCACAGACTTTTGAGAATCTCTGCTATATCCAATTCTACCCTAGCCCTAAAATAAATATATTATAGTAATACTTAACTTACCCTCAAAAAGCCATGAAAAATTGTGAGAAATAGACAAAATGTCCTCACAAGGAAAAATGTTCTCTCAAAGATGGTCCGAATCAAACTTTGTCCTCACACACTGACCTTGCTTGTCTCCAGTCAACACCCAGATTTTGATGTCAGCTTTAGCCAGTTGCTCTATGGTCTGTGGCACGCCGTCCTGCAGCTTGTCCTCCACAGCCGTCGCTCCCAGGAGCTAAAACCCATAAAGTTGTCATGTATACAGTCGTAGACACTTGAAGGTCTAGTGTGTAAGAATAGATGATATCTAAAGGGGAGACTGCAATAGAAACAATTTGACAGAAGAAGGCGGCCTCCGTAAAGAAAGACCAATGTCTTCAGTACATACATAAAATGATGTTTATAATAACATAAGCAATGTTATTATAAACATATACCAACATTCTTATAGGTACAATTTCTGCCAATAAACCCAACATCTAAGGTTCAGCAGGTGGACTCACCTGAAGGTCTTTCTCTATCTCTTCATAAAGTTCATCAAGTCTTTCTTCTCGGTCATCCATGGCGATACAGGCCTCATAGTGGCGCTTTTTCCAGTCCTCCATGTAGTCCTCGTCCAAGTCCTTGTAAGCCAGAACCAATGTGCGGAGGCCATCGCCTGCGTATTCCTGGACAAACAAAAAACGCAAATCTGGACATTTTTGTGCTGTTCATTAAACAGCGATCTCTCTTATTTTTTATGACATCATGACACTCACGTTGAGGTGTCCTGTCGTGACGTTCTTCAGTTTGTTACAGGACGGGTCCAGCCTTTCGTAGATGATGGTGTCCGCTCCTTTGCAGTAGAGAGTCAACTTGCCCTCAGGGCTCCGCACTGGGAATTTACAAACATGTTATTGATGTGTCATAACACGTGACCAGATAATAAAGGGATAATAAAAACCACCGTCTCTCACCGATGACCGACATCCTCTTTCGCACGTTGTTGAAGTCAAGAACAGCCAGAAGTTCGTAGACGACTTGTTTGTCCATCTCTACGACCGTGATGGTTTCTGGTGTACGTGAGCGGAACACAAACCCGAAGTTTCTCGCCGCTGTGACTAGAGCGCCCTCGTCAGGAGACTGCGCTTGATAGTTGAGCTCACCTGCAAAGGGAAGAAAAAGTACCGGGGGGGGGGGGGGGGGGGGGGGAACGGCGGACACATTTGTGAATTAAATTCAGTTTGATTAAACACATTTAAAAACAAAAGGTATATAACGAATAACAAAGTATTGCGTGAGTAATCTAGTAATAGGCACCAATGTATATCGAAGTAAAAATAATCTGAATTAAGTTATTTTTAAAATCTTGTTATATTTACCAGCAACGTTTAGGGGTAAGTATACATTGAAATAAGTAAATAAACTGGATGTGCTGAACTTTAGTGATAAACATAAAACATACAATATAAAGAAAAAGCAGGTTTTAATATTACCTGTGCATTTGTCTGTTATATTAACAAATATTACTACAACTACTAGTAATTATTATAATTATTATTATTTGGTAGTTATTAAATCCAATCCAATCCAAAAATACTGTACAATAACATTAAAATAACATAAAACAGGTAAAAAAAAATAAATAAAGAAGTAAGTAAAAAACATATTTAAAAAAAAATAAAATAAAATAAGGTAAAAACACGGGCCACACGGTGGTGTAGTGGTTAGCACTCTCGCCTTGCAGCGAGAAGACCCGGGTTCGAGCCCCGGTTGGAACAAGGGCCTTTCTGCATGGAGTTTGCATGTTCTCCCCGTGTGTGCGTGGGTTTTCTCCGGGTACTCCGGCTTCCTCCCACAGTCCAAAAACATGCAATGTGGGGATAGGTAAATTGGACACTCCAAATTGACCATAGGAGTGAGTGTGAGAGTGACTGGTTGTTTGTCTCTATCTGTGTGTGGCCCTGCGATGGACTGGCGAACTGTCCAGGGTGTACCCCGCCTATCGCCCGATGTAGCTGAGATTGGCACAGCACCCCCCGCGACCCTCTGGTTGAGGATAAAGCGGTAGATGATGACTGACTGACTGAAGGTAAAAACACAACATCTCACATTCAGAGGGCTATAAAGGGTTATTACTATAATAATGCAATTCTTATGTCATAGATACTAACTTAAATATTAACTTTTTTGTCTTATCGTTAGAATAGAATAGAATAGAACTTTATTTGTATTTATATTGTATGTTGTATGGACTGTATGAATATACCTCAATATCAGTAATGTGCTGTATTTGTGGGGTGGCAATGGGTGAAAAACTTCAACAATATGCTGTTATTTCCCCCCCGCAACGACCCAGATGTCCAGTAGAGGACGCTCACCCTCTTTCTTTTCCTCGGGCATGACAGTGTGGCACAGAGCCAGCAGGCGGAAAAAGGCCTGAGCCGCGGCATTTCCCTCCTTCACCGTCTCCACCAGGCTGTGGTCATGGAAGGAGAACTTGAGGTCGGCGAGCCGGTTCCAGGAGAAGTCCACTTTCTCTGTCTTCTGCACGGGACGGGAATCGGGCGAGAAGCAAAAAGGGGTCAGAATATTAAATTTACTAGTGTAATAGTCTCAGTCTCAGTATTCTCCTCTCACCTCTGTTATTTCCACCCGATGTCCAGAAAAGTCAAACAGCTCCCCTAAAAGGTAGAAAATAAACACCTGTAAGTATGTTGGCATAAGTGTATTATTGCTGTAAAATGTTTCTACGGCAGCCTTAATGGACAAACCATGCACAGCATGAGTTTTAAATGTTTTCTTACGACGAAAACAAAAAAAACAACAGCGTCCATTCCGGGATCAGAAGTTCCCCTACACACTCAGGTGAGTTATAAATGTCGCTAATTCATACACACCTTTAAATAAGGACATAAGCTGCTCACCATAACATTTCCCATTGATAGAGCACTTGTTGAAGGTCATGATGTTCTGCGTCAGCGTGCCGGTCTTGTCGCTGAAGATGTACTTAATCTGTCCGAGCTCCTCATTGAGCGTCGTGGTCCTCGCCTGGGCTGGAGTGTCGCTCTTGGGGTAATACATCTTCCTGTCCCAGTCGATAAAGAAGCTGTTTCCCAGGCGGATGATCTCCACACTGAAGAAGGTCGGATATAAACAAATGTGGTGATATCGGACTTCTTTGCCGATATATGATATGCCTAAATATCGGGTGTGCTGTGGCCTATAACCAATATACATGAATTTCCTTTTGCCCAACTGCAGAGGTAGTTTAGTCTCTTCTATATTCTAAATTAACATATTATTGTTCATACATATGTTACTGTGCAAAATAAATAATAATGGCTGTAAGGTGTGCTAACATTGAAGTCAATTTAGTCATATTGGCAGTTTCTGGTGGTCCCATTTTTCCCGTGCGTGAACATACCTGACGTAAAGGGAAATGGGCACCACTGTGTTGAGCACGATGACGTACGACCAGAAGCTGAGGAAGGAGGAGAGTGGAGCGTTGATTCCTTCTTCGCGGGGGAGGAAGGCGGTGAACGCCTCACCGTCACTCGTCTCCCACAGAGAATTAGCGATGGCCATGACCGTGCACATGGACACAAGGAAACCAAAGATCTGCACACACAATCAAAGACATCACACATGTCAGTGTCGATCTATCTATCTATCTATCTATCTATCTATCTATCTATCTGTCTATCTGTCTATCTATCTATCTATCTAAGTTTGATTCGGTCCTATCTTTGTGAGGACATATGACCTTGTGAGGACATTTTGTCTAGTTCGCTCAAATTTTAAGGGCTAAGGGTTAAGGCCTCATATTAATGTTAGGATAAAATTTGGTATAGCAGTGATTCCTTAAAGGTGACATTGAATGCTTGTATCACACATATATGTTAGTTATGGAGGTCTACTTACATATATTAACATGTTTTCATGATTAAAAACCTCCTAATCGCTGCAAACGAGCCGATCAAAATATCTCCTCACTGACGCTCTCGTCAGCCGCGCTGTTTCAGACCAAACAGTTGCTGTGATTGGCCAGCCAACGAGAGCTTTACAACTGTCCTGTGATTGGCCAGGTACCTGGAAGTGACGTAATAGATAGGCCAGCTCTCAGATACACAGCTCCCCCTCTGGCACGGTGGATGCTCTGCATCTCAGCAGCTACAACGAGAGTAGTTCTTCTTCTTCTGCGGTTGAATGTACGCAACCGGATGTGCCCGGACTAGTGCCCGCACCGGGAGGCGCTACGGTGGTGAGGATTTCTGATGACGACATCAAATTAAGGAAGTGTCGATCCGCTTCGCAGAGCCCAGGAAAACAATACAACACTATTTTCTCAGCAGTGGCTGAACTGTTTGTTCTGAAACTTTAGGGTTTCATAAACGAGGTAATGACGCAGATACACACACAAACGCAGCGTTAATTGGAGCTTCCGGTCTATGTCACCTTTAAGAGCTGTCCTCAGCCCCCTAGTGGGCCATAACGGTACTGCAGATGGGCCATGAAATGTCATTAAATATGAATTTTATTTTTTTTACGTTTTTATTTGCTGTACAATATCTATGGTAGATTTTAAGAAATATTTATAAAAAAAAAGCCATGGTATTTCAATTGTTATTTTACTTTTATCTGACCAAGTATAGCAGGTAATACTGTGTATGTATATATATATATATATATATATATATATATATATATATATATATATACAGTCAGCATACAGATCTTATGAAGCTGTTGTGAAGCTCAAACTTTCAAATATAACATGGAGTCCAGCCGTAATAACCAAATGTTTGTGCTGAAATATATGCAAGTGCAGATATCAAGTAAGGTGGACTTTTGGATTTTTATATCTTCATGTTCACATGAGAACAATCATATATATCATATAATTATTGATCCTCGTCTCATGTGCTTATCAGAGTCATGATTTAAGGATTTTTTTAGATTTCAAAGTGGGCCACTGACACTCTTAAATTTGGGGGAATAGTTGTGATGGTTTAATTAAGGGTTAAGTGAGGAGGATATCCATTATGTCTATGAGCGTCCTTGCTAAGAATGATGTACAGAAATGTATACGTGTGTGCGTTTGGATGTTAAACTCACACACAACACCAGCACGTTCATCAGGTGATCAATGCTCGTCCGTTTGAACGTCGTCTTCCCGCTGTTCTGCATCAGTTTGGTGTCAGGACCTGGACAGATTTCATCTCTTGTTCAGCATCAGTGACAGTGACAGAAACTGTTTTCAAGTTAAAAAGGTGCTCATAATTTGAACTCATTATATATGTGTTAAAAGATGATATAACGATGCAACAGACAATCCTGAAGGAACAAAATGCTTGTAAGAGCAGGATATAGGGGAGTAACAGCCTTCTCAACTCCTTCAGCTCGATATTTTACAATCACGTAATTTCCTGTGATAAGCATCAACACGAAAAATCTTTTTAGAGTGCCAAATGTTTTAAAAAATAAAGTAATAGCGTATCCCGGACTAAGGAAAGTCATACAACCATATTTAGTTTCACGTATAATGGTATGTACAAAAAAGAAATAGTAAAGTAGTACAGGAGCTACTTGTGTTCTTTGTAATTACTGCTCCACAACAAGGAAGTCAGTGTTGCGAGGCTTTACCTCCAAAGATCACCAGACCGAAGCACCACTCCGTGTTCCTCAGCGTGCATCCTCTGAGCAGCACCTTGTCGTTGTCCAGGGCGTAGACCTGTCCATCCAGAGTCAGCGTACCTTTGAACTTGTCCAGACGGTTGTTGGGAGGCTCACACCGCACCTCACCTGAGAAACAACGGGGAGGACGGTTCAGCTGGACGTTAGAGAAAACAGCAACAAGGTTGATGAAGGGAATATGGCAACAACGTCAGAAATGTACTTCCATATATGGCAGAGTGGTTCGTCATCTGCCTGGAAAGTTGGGATTAATTCCTCAGATCTGTTAATCTACACGCTGATGTGTCCTTAGTTAAGACAATGGGGTTGATAGATGTGTGTGTATGTCGTAATGTTGTTGTTCACCAATTTACAGACGAGTGTCTTCTGTTTTTGTGTGACTGTCTGATTTTCACTCACTTGTGTAACTAATATCAACCTTGATCAACCCTCCATCTGACCTCTGACATTTCGTTGTGCAATACCAGCTGTATAATGACAATAAAGATTCCTTTCCTTTCTTTTCCTAATAGTTTATTTAAAGTTATTAACTGTGATAGATGTATGCTTGTTTATTTGAATGAATTGTGAATTTAACTCATTATACTATGTAAAAATTGATTACTTGGAGATAAAGGAGCACATAAAGAGTCGATAAGATTCTTCTTTCTGCTCCTTTTCATTCAAGATTTTGTGTTTATATTAAATTGTTTGTTTTTTTGTTTTATTTGTGAATGAAATGAGATGAGAGAACTAAATTACACTCAATATCTCGACATGAAATCAAAATGATTATTATTTTCCTGGTATGGCACTGTATATTTCTATAAAAAATGAAGCAAAAGTGTTTTTTCTCACCCTTGAATGGAGCCAGTGCATCAATGTTGTCTCCCATCTCTCCAGTGACAGTCAGGGCCTGCTTCACCTTCAGATTGGTTTCACTGGAGAAGACAGACGTAAATATGAGAAGGATGCAGCTCAACAAAAACTGTGAAAAAAGTATCACATTCACATCACAATCCCATTCACACTAATACTCACCCGTCTAATTCCGCTGTTTCTACGTACACCAGATTGAGAGGTTCACTGCTGGACAACAGCAGCAGATCTGCCTGAGAGAGAAGAGAGGGCAGTGAATGCAGCGCACGTCTGCTGCTGCTGGTGTTAAGGCTGTTGTCACTGAAGGCATCACACGTGTATCATCTGTGTACTCACTGTCACAAACTCATCATTCTCCAGTTTGATGATGTCTCCCACCTGAACGTTCATCCATTTTTCACTCTTGAGTCTGCCGGGAAGAGATGAACACAACATTTCAACCTCTCACATGGCTGATAACAGGTTTTGTGTCTCAAAAGACTCACTCTCCGTCGATGAGGACGTCCACGAGACGGTTGTTGACCTGCTTGTCACATCTGTTTCTGTTCTACACAGAGGAAAGAAGAAAATTCACTGTCTTAACATTTTATTTGGTAATTTCACAGTTTCACAGCTGTAGTGTGTAACTTTTCAATATCAATAAACGTCTGTTACATTCAAAGCGTATTCAAATGAGTTCTCTATGACTCTCTTTCTGTGTTCCTGAATATAGCAGTGTTTTGTTTCCGTGTCTGTGGAGACACACAGTTACACCACACTACAGCTTTAATATACTTTTAAAATGTTGTTAAATTTAAGCTCACAATGTCGTCGGCGGCGTCTTTGACTGCTGTCATGGACAACACCAGGATGAGAGGGACGGCCGTGGTGAACCAGGACAGCGAGGAGACTTGTGGGATAACCTGTAGACACACAACACACACACACACACACACACACAGACACAAACGTCTTAGTGTCGTACAAATTCTTTGTTACTGTACTTTACTACAAGATTCACGTATCTGTACTTCACTTTGTTATTTATATTTCTAGCAACTTTGACTTTTACTCCACTAAATTTCCTCTAACTAACTATCTTTTTTTCTCGTTACTACCAAATAAAATCAGAAGAAGAAGAAGAGTTGGTATTATGGTCTGTATTTCTATAGAGCTTTTCTAGTCTTGATGAGCTGCTTTACACTACAGTTTTCACCCCATTCACACGCTGCAATATGGGGTTAAGTATCTCGCTCAAGGACACATAGACTATCAGAGCAAGGAATGGAACCCACAACCTTCCAGGTGAAAGACCTAACTTAAGTAAGTAAATGTCATATACTTTAAGACTTTTACTTAAGTAATATTATTAAAAAAACTTCAACTTCTACCAAAGTCATTGTCTGGTGAGATACTTTTACTCAAGCATCACCTTTAAGGTATACAAGACACAATGCACTTCCCTTACCTTAACCTTAACCTTAACCATCACAACTAAGTACCTAACCTTAAAACCAGGTCTTTATACCCCAAAAGCACTTTTAAGTTGTGGGGGTTCAAACACAAAATGACCCCACAAAGATATATATACAAGTATACACACACACACACATATTATGCCAATATCAAACACAATTTGATCAATCAATAAAAACAACTACACAGCTGATGAATAGAATAGAACAGAAGTAAGTTAAGTGGCTCATAAATGTGAACATTCTCTAAAAACACAGTTTCATTCAGTAAAAACAAGGACATTAGATACAGTTTTGTATTAAAAACAAAAAAGGAGTGGCTATCCAAACTCACGCAGAAGCTCATACAGTGAACATGTGAACAATAATTCAATAAAGATCTACCTGTAGCATCATGAGGAAGAGGAAGTAGGCATTGGCGAGTCTGCTGAACTGCTCAAAGAGGTTCAGAGGCAGGAACGTGAAGATGTTGTATTTGGACGTCTTGATGGCATTGTTCTGGAAAGAAAAGACAGGTGTGTGTGAGTGTGTGTGTGTGAGAATATTCCATTCAGGGCTGTTAAAGGGTGAACTCTCACTCTTTCACACTTACTGCATAGCGGTAGGACAGGTTGAAAGTTCTGTCGTTAGCTCTCAAGTGTCTCTCGGTCTCTGTGACAATAAAAGATTCAGACTTGAGATAAAGTTGTGTTAGTTAGCCGTCATATGAGATCAGGGGAGTCGGACTCATGATAGTTCAGGGGCCGCACATACAGCACAATTGTGCACATACAGGCCGGACCTGTACAATAACAGCATAATAACAACAGGATGCCTAAGTTTACCATTTGCACGTGTGCATTACAACCTACAGATCACAGTGGACCTACAAAGGCAAAAATTTAATTATTAGATTCTAATCATAATGTGGAATTTTCACAAATTCATCCCACGGCCAAATTGGACCCTCTGTTGTTCTGATTTTAGCCCACGAGCTGTACGTTGGACACCCCTGTACCTAGATATTGTTTCCATGGCAATATTTTTTTACAAATATGATGCAAGTGGAGGAAAATCTTGTACAGTTATAAGAGATATAGTCCATATTTAAAGTTCCAGTGAATAAGAAAAGACTTCTCTTTAGTTTTTGTGGTGAACTTCCTGCTTTGAAACACAAAACTCTGGCTGTTTTGTCCAAATGGGTTGCTGTAGATATGCCAAAACAAAATGGCGGCCTTCGTGCAGCAAGACCCACGCATAAAGTATTTAAAAGACTATTTTCTCAGGCTCCAAAAACAACATTTTTACTATTTTACAACAGTTACACTCTTATACACATAGACTTTCAGGTAGTATGTCCCATAAACTGCCTTAAATGTTACAGACTGGACCTTTAATGTGAAGCACAGGCCTCCGCACTGACCTTCCTGAGACTCGTGTCCAAACAGCCGGCCCACGTACGACACTAGTGATCCCATCTTTAGCGCCGGTTGTCCATATCTCACACTCGGAGAAACAGCCTGTGTAAACCTGACAAAGTCACATGACGTCAGAGAGGGGAAGACAGTTTGAGCAGAAAAAGGAAGAAGCACTGGATATTCATTTACATGTGTGATTATATATTAGATATGAGCTAATGCACCTATTCAATGATCTGATTCAGAGAAATGCTCTTCTTAAGAGATCAGTTTGAATTAAATATATAAAGAAAAGCCATGGGAAATGAGGAAATAAATAAATAAAACAATCCCTGGGGTAATTTTTTTACTTTAAAAATCAATACTTTTCCTAAAATATATGTAGGATTGGACACATTTGGCCACCTGAGTGGGCGTGCCTTATAAAACAACGATCGTAGATTTAGTTTTAGATATGTTTAGACACTTCAATCATGTGACAATCACAGTGTTGTCTGCATAAAGTGTCACAAAAGACAATTTTATCCTACATGTTAATGTATTTTATCTAATTTTCCTGATTATTTTTTAAATACTTATTAATAAATTGTCATAATGTAAAGTACATTAATAGATAGACGGGGTATCTGTGCTCCTACAGCCACACATTCAGCAATTACACATATATTTTGTATTGTGTAGGTATATAGATTTTATTTCATCCAGTATCCATAATCTACACATTGCATGGCATGAGACTTTCCTCGAAAATGTATTTGAAAAAAAAATCCATCCGTCTTTCCATGTGCAGCAGAGCCGCTCCCTTTACTACCCTTTGTACTGGTAAAAACATTTATGGCAGATAATCCACAACGACAGAGATTAGGACAACATGATATGATACGTGGAGATGAAGATGATAAGTATAAGATCACGGTTCAAGGAAATTTGCACTCACAATATAAAATAAGTTCCACCATGTGAAATAGTACTTTTAAATCTAAATATATCATATAATATAGACATCATTTCCACCATCATTGTTATCAACGCCATGTTTTTTTTTTAAAGATAAGGAAATAGCTCATTATTCTTTTATTTCCCATTTCTGACATATATATATATATATATATATATATATATGTATATATACAAGAAGAACGCCAGTTTTTAACCCAAATCCTTGGTTCAAAGTCTGTTATTGTTCACACACTGCCGCTGAACCACCAGGCCTCAACTTTAAATAGTATAGTTTATCTTAAGTGGTTCAGAACTGGCTTTGTCACACCAATGTATCAATATAATAACATCATAATAAAAATCAGCCACATACCTTTGACAATAATGTGATTTTCTGTGTCCTTTAAGTCCTGGTCACACATGAGGCTCAGAAGAGAAAGAAAACTGCTGCAAATGTCAGGGAGATCCAGGCCGTGGTCGGTCTGGGTCCTTTGCTCTGCTCTGCTCTGCTCTGCTCCAGGCACCAGCCCTGACCCACACAGAGGACGAGGTTTTAAACTGGATGAAAGACGTCCAGGATGGACGACAGGTGAGGAGGTGCAGCGGTGACAGAGGGTGCACCTCAACGCAGAGGTTTCAGGTTCACGCAGGAAGACAGGCAGGAAGTGCTGTGTCTCTCTGTTTCAGGCCTTGAACAAACAACAGTGCAGTGATCTTTGGACCTGGACGGCGGAGACGGCGCAGGAGTGGACGCGGGGGGGCGGGGGGCCATTAAAACACAGGTGACAGGTGAGCGGATCCAGCCAATGACAAGACAACAGATCTGAGACACATGATGTGACACACCCTGACTGTGATGGCGGTGCATGTGCAGACATTTTCATTTTAAAATCACTGGGAGCTTCATTTGAAGATCCTAATCGTTTACTTTAAAGAAAAATGCTAACTTAACATTTTAAAATGTTAATATTCAAGTATATATAAAAATGTAACACTCACTTGTTAAACGTGTTTTTGAGTGAGTCAATTCTTCTTCTTTTTCCGGCTTCTCCCTTTAGGGGTCGGAACAGCGGATCATCTGCCTCCAACTTTTTAAAACTTTTAAAGCTGTAAAAGTGACCAAAAACAACCAAAATATCACAACTTTACTCACAATACGATATAGTACTTGAGATACTTAGAAACGTCTTTAATAAGACACTGAAATTAATGTTAAGTGGAAATTAAATGAATGAAATTTGCACTAAAACAGCTATCCATGTCATGTTAAGAAGAAAAAAAACACATGTAAACACATTTATATATGAACAACTCAAATACTTTATACAAAAATTCATTAGTTTACATGATGACGGTACAAAGAAAACACCAGAGGAAACAAATGCAGATACTGTGACTGTGATTGCAGAGATACAGTGTTTGTGCAAAAGGGTTCACAAATGAAGGAAAACACGGAAAAAATATTATTAATAACAATAAAAAAAACAAAGACAACTTTGCAAATTGGCACAAGGAACATATATATATAGAGAGAGAATGGCTATGAAGTATTTACTGTGATAAACAAATACATAAATTAATAAAGAAATTATTCACAAGGGGTGAGTGAATTTGTAACAAAGTGTGTGATTTTTGTGGGTGTGTTATTCACATATTTAGGCAAAAATATCCCTTCTTTTTTAAAATGTAACACTTTAATATTGACTGGCACTGAGCGTCTCACTGCATATGATTCCTGTCCTTAAAACTCAAAAAAACATCAACACAGCATCATCATTATCAAGGAAAAAGGAAAAAAAGAGATTTATTACAACGTCAAAGATTTAAAATAAAAAATACTACATAAGGAAAAACGTGTTTGTTTGACATCGCAAAAACTCATTTCTGAGAAACACGTGGAGAGAATTTTTTAAAAAAAATTTTAACGTAAGTGTAATGCTGTCATGCCAGAAAAATAAAAATTAATTGGCAATACATAAAAAATTGCGTTTTTCCTACGAACCTTATGATACGATACTATAAATATTGTGGTACACAGTTATTTTTGATTAAAGGCCAAACACTACACAAAAGCTGCTTTATTCTCCTTTAACAGCAACTTTACTTTAATTTACCTCTGCTGCCACTTACTGGCTTTTTTCCAGCATTGCAACACAGGTGATGTTTATGACTTTAGACTACTGTCACGGCATTTGCTGCCATATTAATGCTGAATATTAGTAAGATAATTGTGTTTTTGTGAAACATTTTACATAATTAACATTTACCCTATTGTAACTTTCCCTTTAACATGATAAATTCTCACTTTATAACGTTAAATGTTTCAATTTGTGAGATCATTTATGACGTAATGTGGAACGTTTCGTTTCTTGTGACGAGGTGAAACATTCTACGCTATAATGAGATCATTTTAGGTTTGTATGCTGTAATAATAACGTGAAAAGTGACATTTTTCATGTTTTACTGCAATAGCTTTTTAGTTTTCTGGCGTGGCAGCGATTCACCTCCACAGACACGTGTCAATTATTTCGTTTTTGTCACCAAAGTTAAGGCCACTCAAAGGAAGAGAACAGAATGTAAACAACAAAATAAACCCATCAACACTGCCGCTGCTGCTGAGGAGCCTCGAGTAGTTTCTCTATTACTGTGAAAGACAGTTTTATTTAACTTTTTAACTTGTTAACTTGTTAATCCAAACAAACACGGTGAGGTCGTCACTTCTTTCGTTCAAAAAAGTGCAAATTCTCTGCACACAAAGTCCGTGTCCATCCAACAGTAAACACCATTAGTGAAAAGCACAGGCGTCAATAAATACGTATAAAAATAAATAAATAAAATGGCTGAACCATCCGGGGTTTTACAGTTGTTAATTGAGCTCAGAAATAAATAAAAAAACAAAAGAGGACACGATTTTCTCGTCTTAAATTGAAAATGAATTAGTATTAGTATAATATTTTTCCAGCAAAAGTTGAAAAGTGATTGATGCTTCTCCTGGGTATAAAAATAATAATAATGATAAAGGAGTAGAAAGAGAAGAGGGCAAGGCACACATCAATACTTAAAAAAAAATAATAATAATAATGGGGTAAAATTAAGAGGTTTTATATTATAAGTACCTTCTCATTAAGCCAGTGAGTCCAAAAGAAGTTTGTGTCATCCATAAATAACATCCATAAAACAAAGTTATAATCATTTACCAAACATTTTCCACGTTTTATGAACGCAAAATTATGTCGGAAAGGGATTTTAGGATTTGGGTCAGGATCGTTTTCTTGGTTTCCCGGAACAGGAAGTGTGGGAAACACAGCTTTAGGCAGTAAAAATGTGTCTAATAATTCGTTCATTAGTTGATTTAAAGACTCGCATTAACTCATTCACCGTCACAGTGGAGCTGAACTGGGTTCCTTTTTTTCTCACTTCACACGTTCACAGTTTTGCAGAGTGTAAGGCATCGGAACACACCGCCACACTGCGAAAGGGTTCACTGCACGACGACACTCTGGACGGAGGCGTGGGAACTTTGCTCCCCTCGAGGCTAAAGAGGATGAAAAATGAGCGGGTGAAGTGACAGGGTGAGTGTTCACTGCCTGGGTGAATAGCTGGTGAGTGTTGTGAAGTGAAGGTTGAGTGAGTCGGCGTCCGTGAGGTTGCTGTCGCTGTTGTTAATGCGAGTGTTTGTCCAAACGAGGCGCAGTCCCATTTCACCCCCTCATCCCTTCAACCACTTAGCCCTAACTCTGTGAATTCATGTGAAGGCGAATCTCGTTGTTGAGGTAGAGGGGAAGGTTGACGTTGTGAATAATAATTTTAAATGTGATTAACGACGTGTCGTGTTCTAGAAGGGGCTACATTTTACCAACGCTCCACCAAACAAGTCAAAGGCAGCTATGACGCCCTCTCGTCTCATCTGCCCTCCTCGGCCGACCGTGTCTCTGACTTGAGTCTCACGAACTCCTTTGCCACGTCGTCGTTGGAGCGCTGCGAGAGGATGCGCATGGCGGTGAGTCCGGTGTCGTCCATGTGGACACGCTGTCCCAGCGGACACCAGCAGGCGCAGTTGCCCTTCTCCATGACGTCCCGCAGCTGGATCACGGCCACGCCCACCACGCGGTCGGCACGGCCGAAGCAGTAGTCTTTGACGCAGACCTGCAGCTCGTAGCAGTCGAAGCCGTCCTGGTTGCCGAGGACGCTGGAGAGAGACGGAGAGACGGAGAAAAGTGGACATCTGCACTTTGGGCCACTTAATGACACATTCACCATGAAGCTGCTCTAAATACTGAGTTTATCTTTAAATACAGGCTTTTTATCAGAGTGCAGCGGCAACGGAAGTGAACTACAGCTGGACATACTCTTTAATTTAATTAAAGGGTGTATATGTAAAGTATTAGGGGTGTGGAGGGAAAATAATTTTTGTGTGGCGATATATCGCTTTTGAGAAACCAAGTATCGTTTTTTTTTATCATATCATTTGCATATCTGATGTTACAAATAAACATAAAAAGCATTAAAAAAATGTTTCAGTCCACTAGATGGTGCCAAGTGCGACAATAATAAGCTGTAAAAACATTATATATGTTAAATATCCACCTATAATGAGTATAAAAGAGAGAATGTTAGTGCTAACCTTTTGGTTTTGCTTCCTAGTCTGGTAGAGAGTGATCCACATTGGCATGTCTGTTTTCCAACACCTCTCTGCTTTGAGCTGTTAATATTTGAATACATTGCCACTGTATACTCTCCTGTTTACTGATACTGTTTTCTCACCTGGTTGAGACCTTTTTGAGAGGAGCACTGAGGCTTTTTATGTTTGTTTAGGCATCTTTATGTTGCTGGCAATCTCAGTGTGGAAATGTTGCCAAACTGTGTCACTGGGTGTTTCATTTAACACATTTCCGTGGTCTCTGATGACACATCATGGTCATTTTATGACTTTATTTCATACATTTCTCTGCATATACTGTATATCACCACATTAGGTGTGCAATCCAACCAATGAGATGCCAGAAAAGCAGTACAGTTTAAAGTAAACATTAATATTAACAAATGTCACACTGAAACATCGAATCATCAGCTTCTTATAGTGAGTTGGAGTTTGAATATTGTAGGTGTTAATATGGAAAATATACATGTTGTGTACACACACCTGCCACTTTATTAGGTACACCTGGTTAACTACTCATTAAAGGTCAATTTTAAGGACGTTTGAATAAATTATTAATCACTTAAAAACAAAAATAATTTCGTTTTAGTAGCCTTTGAATCAGCGTTTCTTATGTACTTTAACCAAGGAGCTTCTTCTTGAGATAATGTTCACAAGAACATTATGAACCAAATATTATGTTCATACCCAGCTTGTTTTTTTTACTTTACTTACAAGTGGAAGGTCTCGTTGAACTTTGGAGACCAGCTGTTGTTCTTAGATTTGGTCTGGAATTTGCGTTTCTTGTCGCTAAGGTGAGGCCCGATTATGGTGATTTCCACGAAGGGGCGGAACATTCCGGATGTCTGCCATTTCAGATCACTGGCTCCTATGACTGCAGTAACACGAGGGAGGAAGAAGAAGAAGAAGGAGAAGAAGAATACCTTCAGCTCAGTAAAAACAACAACATATTTTTAAAATGATTTCATGAAAAAGCTCAAACTGACCTTTGGCTATAACCTTTCGCTCTTTGTTCCCAGGGTGAGTGTACAACTCAATCTGGACCGACACCTCACCAATCGGCTGGTTCACGCCCGCACCTGGTTAACGCAGATACAAACACACCTGTGAGTTTTCATTGAGCTCCGTTTTGACTCAGAGTCAGTACATGAGAGGGTTAATGCAGGTGTGAACGGCTGATTTGATGGAGCCGATCGAGTGAAACATGATGTACAAATGTAGAGTGAGTGGGGGAGGGAGGGTAATGAAAATCTGGTGGGTGACTTTGAGGAAACCTACCCCTACTGGGCTGAATTTTGTCACTCGGTGTTAACCTAATACCCTTCCCATTGTGCACTAGCACAGACGCAGCACAGGAGATAAGAAGAAGACACGTCAACAGAGAACAGTTTTAAAAACACAGCATATACAGTACGACCAGCGCTGAAAGAGGAATGTATTGCCTTCCATTTTCTAATTATTGTACAGTAACTGCTCTTGATAGAATATAATCCTTTATTACATAAGAATGTAATACAAAATGATTCCATAAACATAAACAAATAGAGGTGAATAAATTATGTAAAAAAAACAACAACATGGAATTATTTTAAATCATGCATAGTGCATTAGTAGTTACTGCACACATGTATACATGAAACTGTGGTGGGGGAGGGAGAGAGACAGCAGGAAGAAAACCGTCCTTCAGTCTGGAGGAGACACATTTCAGGAAACTGTGGTGTCCTCTAGAGGGCAGCAGTGGAGACAAGTGGTGTTGTTTCAACCGCCTGTTTGTTCAATTTGTTCAATTTAATTATCTATGTACTGTATCTCGCGAAGTATCCATCTAGCTAGCTGACAAAGTATCTACCTAGCTAGCTAGCTAACTAAGTATCTACCTAGCTAGCTAGCTGACTAAGTATCTACCTACCAACCTACCTAGCTTACCTTGCCTTACCTATCTTACATTGTTATAGGTATTTATCTTTATTTTGATAATCTGTCTGTCTGTCTATCTATCTATCTATCTATCTATCTATCTATCTATCTATCTATCTATCTATCTATCTATCTATAATGGCATCACCTGCTTGGCAATGGAACAGATTCTGACTCTCAATGTCAGGACTTTTTATTCAAACATATATTACTCGGTTGGCGCCCTCTCCTGGTCTCATATGGGAAATGCTTTTTGCATGAAATAACACTGTAAGATGAAGTGGCTCAAACGAACAAGACGGTGTAGGTGAGAGTCGACAACAGACGTCCCTTTCACTTGTTTTTTTCAATAATTTTAGATTCTAATCTGGACTACTAACCTTGAGCATGCTGCGTGGTGACAAACGTCTTGATGAGCGTGTCTGTCGTCTGAGTGTAGAGGGACAGAGCGTGACGCAGAGACGATAGCTCGGGACTTTTCTCCAGGAAAGCCTTCTTCAGTCCGTTGCCCCCGGCGTGGAAGTATTGCTGCGGAGGAAACAGGGAAGTAACTTTAAGAGTAAGAAAGCTCTGGAGAAACGACTGAAGGTTTTGGTTAACATGCTTGAGAGAAGTTTTGATTGATTTCAGACTTTTGGGGGCTATTTCAGGTAAATTAAGTAATTTTCTATTTAGAAAATTGTCCACTTGGAAGCTTTAACAGGCCCCTCAGTCTTTTTAACATGTTGCCATGTTGGTGTTATATATAAAACCTGCCCATGTCAGTAGCTAGAAAAGAAAACAACATTATTTTTAGGGTAACTGATATATTCCAAATACTAGTCGGTCATTTTCACCAAGCCTAAACATTCCTACATGTGTTTCAAACTCTAAAAACTCTAAACATACTTTGACCACAAACTAATGAAATAGTTGAGTTCTTCATTTGTCCATGTCCTTACCCATAACTGCCACATTGTATGGCAGATAGTTGATGGCGTTTTACATTATACATTATATATAATATGAAAATACAGATTAAAAACTTATTTCAGCACTTAGGTCAATTATACGTAAAGTTCACCCATTCATCCCGTCTCTATCAACTCTCAGTGCGCCCTGATTAATGAATGAACAGTTGATGAAGCTAACGTGGTTTCACTGGGCCAAGACGAACTGACCTTGACGGTGTCCAGGCCCACGTCCATGACGGCACACTGTCTGGGAGAAAGGCTTTTAGCCTCCCCGGCCATGTGATCCTGCACATTTAAACAAACACAGCACACATGAGTCACTTAAAAGACGGTTAAACTGACTTTTTATAGATTTTTGAATAGGCAAACCAGCCATTTCCAAGAGATATGAGAGATAAATGAATCACAACTTAATTATAATACATGAAAAACTATTTAGACTATTCAGCTAATTTGTTTGGTGACCCAAAATTAACTTCTTGTGACCCATTTGTGGGTCCTGCATTAAAATAACACACATCTTGTCAAAGAAAATGTTACCAATTACAACTCATAAGGAAATATATGGCAAAAGTTCACTGAGAGAAAGAGTAGGTGGCGCTAAAGGCCAGGTCATCGTAGTAGAAGGACATGAAGGTGCAAATCACAGCTGCTTCAAAAAATCTATTATTGTGGTAATAGCTTTGCTTTTCCCTCCTACTGAATAATTCTGTGGTCAGATCTTCAGAGTCAAGTTTCTTTTGTACCTTGAGTTTGGAGAGTTGACCAAGCTCTTTGGCAGCCGAGAGGATCTGAGCTCCCTGATTGAAATAAAAAAAGAAAAAACGGGGTGACTCAGGGTGAGAATTCTGTTTTACTTTTTTTGGAGAAATCAACAAATGCCGAAAGCAAAGTGACTCACAAAGGTGTCGCTGCCCTGCGGCAGGACGATAGTCTTCTCCAGGCTGCTCATCACGATCCTCCAGAGCTCCTTCAGCACACGCTTCAGCACGGTTTTCTCACAGACGGTGGCGAACAGTGTCAGCCTGTGGTAACACACAAACACACAAATACATACAGGTTATAAGTGGTGTGTTAACACTCCACGGGTGTCTGTGTTACAATTTAAGCCAGAAACATTACACACTTTTAGTTTTCTGCTAGATGAAATGAAACAATTTAAGGGTCGTACATTCAATTTCTGTCAAAAAAACCTCACACATCTTTCTTAATCCACTCACTTTCCATCCAGGAAATCCATGAGTGGCCTCAGCATGTTGTCCGAGTCGCCTTCCACCTGGTTTTTGTTGCTGTCGTTGAGCGGCCCTTTGATCTGGAACAGCAGAGACGCCATCTGCCGCATGCAGTCGTTAATACGACTCTGGAAACTTGACAGAAAAAAAAACGATAGCGACAGATCAGTGACAAATGCAAGTGAAATTCACTGGAAAAAGTGAACGTAAAAGGATGAAGAGTGTGTATTTATTTACCTGTTGCCAAACGTGCTGCTGAGCTCATCCAGAACGTTGTTCAGCTTCACCTGCAGGTCGTTCAAGAGGTCACTGGCCTCCACGTCCATCTGTGCAGAGACAGACAGACACAAGAAGGAGAGGATTTTTGTTTAAAACTGACTTAGGGCCATACATTTATATATTATTTAGTTCAGCAGTGTCGCAACAGCTTGAAAAAAATCCCCATTGGATTCAAAAACTTTCCAAAAACATTGAAAATACAGGTTAATCATTTCTTCTCAGGAAGGAAAGTTTGTCCAAGCTCCTCCCTGACACAGAGAACTACAAAATCCTCTCAGAACAGTTAATTTAATATCAGTTTTTGGCCAGAAATACCACACATTTCCTTTGATACGTGGTTTGTTTCATGACACAAGAGCTAAAATAATAAAATAATGTTATTGTTTTACACCACTTCATTAAAGAATATGCTCAACCATCCAGCCAGTCATTAGCATTCATATGGGATGCACTCATTGACCCCTTTATAAGTTTAAAGTGCTTGTTAACATAGATTTGATAATAGAGTTAAAAGCCAATATCAGCCGTGATTTTAGTGATTTAATAAACATGGTGTCAGACAGGTTCATCTCTGTGTTTCAGAAATATCCTATTTTCTGGGATTTTCATGCACAACCACGGCTAGTGTTTACAAAGTTTGGCCGGTAAAAAGAGAAAATATCCAGTGAGCGGCAGAGGTCTCAGACAGGAAACAAGGTAGAAGATCATCCTTAAACGCATAACATGTCGAACCTGGAGGAAGATGTCTTCTGTACCTAATAAAGCGGCCTTTAATGTAATTCGCCTGTGATCTTTGTATTTGCGCTCATGAAACTTCCACACACACTCTGATCCTAGTTTGTGAAGAGAAGACAGAAGCACAAACTTAAAAATCTAACACACATGAGCACAAACCCACCTTTTTACGACCGGTCTCCAACTTTCAATGGGAGCACATTGAAAAAAAAATGAAAAGTTTAACAATGCAAAAGCTGCATTTTCTTACAAACAGCGAGTCTCACAAGTACATGGCACAGGGAACCAGTGGGGAAGAAAAAGAAAAACATTTTTTTTTATAATTTACATGATATTACACTTTATAGTTGAGTTAAACCAGGTTAAACAACCAAATAAAGTGTCCCTGAAGGATGGATGAAGCCACAGTGTGTGGCTCATTAAGTCAATGATCCTCTGGCCCCTTTGATTCATGACCTGTCAGGGTTTTTATGGGGAAACATTAGTGACGGGAGACTGAGACGAAGGGAAAACTTCATGTGAAAGAGAAATGAGCTCTGGTTTTAAACGTTGAGTGTGTTTTGTAATAAAATGCACGACTCTGTTCACCTACACTCACCTTCTTTTCCTCTAATGCTTTCTCAGTCTGTGGCAGCACAGATAAAGATGGAGGGCGACACAAGACAACCTCAATTAAGGGCGATTTTTCACTTAAATTACACGTGATCTAATGGCGTTATAGAAAGATATAACCTTGCATGGAGAATGTATAACCTACCTTTTTTACTGGTGCATCCAACTTTGAGTGGGAGGGAATGAAAAATGACAAATAAAACAAAAATAAAAAGCACATGAAATGAAATTAAAAGGTGCGGTTTTGTTTTTGAAAAAGGGAAAACAAGTGAGGAAAACCGAGGGAAAGGTCAAAGGTCGACGTGAGATCACCACAGACTATTTGCAACAAACTCCACCATGAATGACAACACAAGGATTTCTCATTTTAGAAGGACTGAACGTCACTGTGATGTAAACAGGAGCAGGAAAAACGAGGAAAACAACTCTGACTGGAACAAACCTCAACCTCAATTTTCTCCCCTTCCTCCCTCACTTCCTCCTCCTCCTCCTCCTCCTCCTCCTCACTCTCCTCAAACTATGAGTGGCAGTGAAAAAAACAACAAAAAATGTCAACATTTTAGTTCTCATAAAAATACCTTAACTTCATTCAATAAAGTTGGTCCTTAAAGCTGATTTTGAAGCCTGTATTGTGTCGTCAATTATTCATGTCACACAAGAGGTGACATGAATTTATTTGAATATGCGGTCACGTGTCAATCACATGACGGCATATGCAGAGAACTTGCCTGCCATGCAAGTGTTTTACTGCCGTGCTAAAAAAAGAAAGAAAAAAATGTATTTCATGTTAATTATTTTAGTTTTATGGTATAAAAATTGATTTATGGACTTGTGGTTGCTGAACCTCCATCAACCACTTTGTCCTTTTAGACTCATGTAAGAAATTTTAGCGAAAATCTTAAAGCAATTTAATGCAAAGGTACCAGGTGTAGTATTAGTGAGAGGGAATTTATCACTTCAGTGATGACAGAATGAGAAGAATAGAATAGAATAGAATAGAATAGAATAGAATAGAATTTTGCTCTGAAAACACAATGCAAATAAGATAAGAAGTGCTCATAAAACAAGAAATAGAAAGTAAAGACATTGTAAAAGACAAAGACAGTAAGGCTGACACAGACAGAAGGGTTAAATTACATTAAAAACCTTGTTTTTCTTTCCACCAGTAAAGAATCATTTCTAGAGAAAATAAACATGCTGTCCTGACTTTGACAGTGACCTTTAACCTTTGAACCATAAAATCTGAATCTGCTCATCCTCGAGTCCAAATGAACTCTTACAGTGAATCTCAGAATGAATGTGTGAATCGCATTTGATGTTTTCTGCTGAAAAATATGACAATTTAAATCACACATTCACGGACACTTATTGAAGATGTTTTTTTTGGAATCATTAAACTTATTTAACAACATGTATAAAATGAGATTGTTGTTAACGATCAAAGAGAGAGTAGCTTAGTGGTAAAGCGAGCCGTCTTTCAACTCCACGATTGTGGGTTTGATTCCCAGCTCCGCTAGTCTACTGTACATGCACATTGCTCCTGACTGCTGTGCAAAAGTGTGAGTGAATGAGTGAATGGCAAAAGTGTAGTCGACAGCAACAATATAAAAGCACTATATAAATACAGACCTTTTAGTGGAAATGGCTATTTTTTTCTATTAAAAATAATGTTATATATTACAAAAATGTCAGGGTTGGGATACAGTTTCGTCAACTTTCAGTAATGAATGTGTGAAACACAGATTTACAGGAGATCAATACAGGGGATTTGTGGTCAGAGGCATTTGCCATACATATTTATTTGGTTAACTCATATTACTATGAGGAGGAAAAAACACTTTTTTTTCAGTGTTGAGAAACAACTTGTTTACAGACTCAGGTGCACATGAATCAATTACTCTTCAAAATGGTTATAGTGTGATCTTGAATCGAGTGATTTCTCAGCCTTTCACCTCCAACATCACCTCATGTGACGCGTGTTGTGATTCCGCACTCTACAAAGAGCTGAACTGACAAACTAATCTGAATTCCTAAAATAAATAAAAATAATCCACTAACGCTACTGCTCAGCTACATGGATATAAAACCTACCTCCTCCTCTCCTGCCTCCTTCTCCTCCATCACCGCCTCCTCTGCTTCTTCCTCCTCCACCACTTCATCTTGCTTTAATTGTGAAGCGAATGACACACTGAATGAAACTCTGGCTAAAATCTACTGCACTACGTCTACGCTTAACGTGATAAAGAGGCAAATGAGTGAGAGCAGAGAGAAGTCACAGCTCACTGCAGCTACAGTTAGGACATTAATGCTAAGGACGATATGAAGACACTCTGTCTCTGTGTCTCTAGTCTGTTGGGAAGAACAAGGACGAGTCTCTGTATTAATCCAAGGAAATCTAGTATTATGATGCCGCCTATGTCCTAATCCAGAACTACCAACTACTCATCTACTTCACAAGTCATTAAACTACCACTAATGTACATACCAGCGCCTCCTCTGTTGCAGTCTGATACGCAACACACACACACACACACACAGATGCTAAAATGCAACTTTCATGGATGATTAAGAACTCTTTAGTTCTTTTGTGAATTTACAATCCATAAATTGTCCTATTTGGTTTTATCAGTGAGCCAGTGTCCTGATGCTGTATCACATTAAATTAAAGGGTTGATTTTTAAGTTTCCAGACCAACCTGTTTGCCGCCCATCGACTCAAACATCTTCTCCAGCTGGATCCTCAACTGCTGCACGTTATTCATCAGGACGCAGGGCTGCGAGGAGAGGCGAGATACAGAGTGAGATTACACTGCTGCAACAACTCACAAATGTAAAATACTGAATACACTCAAATTGAATTTTGAATTTAATCTGTGCATCTGTAAGCCGGATCTACAACAGGTAAGCCCTGATTTGTGATGGGCCTTAAAGGAGGGGGACAGTGGGCCATGAGAGGTCATAAAGTTCAGATGTAGATTTTCTGCCTGTTTTCTAAATAAATAACATAAAAGTTCAGGTGTTGGTTGGGCTGCAGAAGATCTTCATGATGGCTGTGTGACAGAAAACATATCAACTTACAATCTTCTCCTTGTCAATATACGAGGGGAAACTCTTGGTCAGGATGGCACTGTACTGCAGCAGGACTTTGGCAATTGTCTGTGAAAAATAAAGAGATATCAAAATAAAGGTGACAGAAAGAAACCCTCAGAGAGTTCAGGGTGTTACCCTAGCCTTTTGCCCTCTGTCAGCAGGGATTGGAACGAGCTTCTCGACATAGACTTAATCAGCATTTTGTGAATGAGTGAAACAAACATTAATGTTTAAAAGGTCCCGACTACATTTTAACACTGGGATTTGTTAACACGACGTTACCTTGGAGAAGCGTCGGCTGTACTGAGCCATGACGTCCGGGTCCGGACATTCCAGTTTCTTGATGATCTCAAAACTCTGGTTGAGCTGCGTGAAGATGTCGACCACAGAGCAGGAGAACAGAGCGTGTTCAGACGTCTGCTGGAACTGAGGAAACCATGGACAGGAGGGAAAAGAAACACACAAAATGATATTGTTATGTTTACGAGTCCATAAGCAGAAGCAACAACACATGAGAGTTAACATTTATTTTTCTTACGCCATCTTTTTTGTCTCTCTCCAGAGCTCCATGCATGAACTCGACAGATACGTCCTCATTTTCATCCAACCACTGCAGCACAAACTGTAGGAACCATCTACACAGAAAAATTACACAACATTATCAAAATATGTATTTCCCTAACAGCTAATATTATGATCCAACAAAAGAAAAACGCTCTTACGATGGATAGTCGGGAACGACGTCCTTGAAGTTTGGCAGCTCCCTGACATACTCGTTGTAGAGCCACTTGACCTTGAAGTGCAGGTTCATGTAGTCGGTGCTTTTACACAGTCTGTGCTTCTCGTGCTCTGCAGATACAACGACAAGAAGAACGTGTGAGGTTTCTGATGAGAAGCTGAACCACCTTCACTGAAGCCCTCTCTCAGTTGTTTACCGTTTCCCCCTGCTTTCCTCTCGTCATGCTAAGTTTAATAACTTCAATAGCTTCACACTGTATTTACAGACATGTAACATGGAGGGAAATGAGCTTGATTTCTGAAAATATCACATAGTCCATGAGCGCAAACAGACTCAGCATCATGTGACAGCATTTTCTACAGAAGCAACAGATGGCAGAATTTATGTATAAATAACGAGACCTTGTAATCTCTAAAGAAGTTAATTCCAAAGGAAAACACCCTTCTTGTGAAAAGCTAAAATCTATTTTGCTTAGCATTTAAATAATCAGGTAAAGTGCCTGGTGCTGGTGCTTACCTTCCATAGCGTACTTCATGTCCTGAGCAAACAACGTCCACATGACCTCTGCTGACACCTTCCCCACGCTCAGTTCTTGAGGAAACCTGAGCGACAAACATGTAAATAATTAAAATTCAGAACATCATGACGGGTTTGGTCCTTGTTTGTCTGGGTTACAGTTTAACATCGATTTGGAGTCAGCGGGTATACACTGTGTATCTATAACTTGTTATATATTTAGTGTCAATGGGACACATGACATCATAGCTACTGAGAACGAAAGATATTTATACTGACTGGTTCAGCACGGGTGTGTAGGAATTCCTGTCCTCTTCGATGATGGAGACGATGAGCATGATGAGTTTAGGCCAGAAGTCCAGGTTCTTGATGTTTGGGCCCTGCTCTTCCAAAGGCAGCTCCTCCTTATTCTATTAAAAAACAAAAACAACGCAGGTGCAAAACTGAATCTTTAATGATTTGAAAATGTTGTAATATCATCGATTGGTAAGCAGACCTAAAGTTGGATTACCAACTCGAAAAAATCATAGCAACCTCAACATAAACCGCAACATAGGATCCCAAGATGGCTGTGTCACTTACATGAAGAGTTAAAACACCTTACTACTTTTACTATTAATTCCACTTTTGTCTTATTTGTTTCACATTAAGTCAGTCATAAACATAGTATTGTAATTATCAATGGGTTTTTGCTAACAATTGCTAGCTTGAGACACTGTGAACTTAGAGGTGAGGTCCCAGTTCTGACTTACAATGTAAAATGGAATGCACTAATAGTTCCCACCTCATACCTAAGAATAACAGGAGAAGCCACTAAACGGTGGAATTAGCCATTAGCAACAAAAACAGAACAAACTCCAGACCAGTAGTAACAGGTCTCTCTTGAAAATGAGACCCTGTGTCTCAAAATATAAATAAAAGTAAAAAAAAAAGTGTATTTTAAGATTTGTCAGCTTAAATAATTGTATATTTTCAAGTTCAGGGATTGTGGGACAAGGAAGAATCTGAATGGCACTCAGAATGCTAACAACCAGGCACAAGCTAAACTGGGAAACCAGCACTAAGCTAAAAAGGGGCAGATTGCCACCTAGCGTAGCAGAGGCAGATATACTTCATTCAATAAATTGATTCCCCACTACTATTTGAAAACAAGGTCACACTCGTCACACAGGTCATTTCAGAGGAGAGATAAACAGCTTGTCTTTAGCCTTGTAGCATCAGTGTGGCGACAATTCATGTTGTGACTCACTGAGTCCACGGGCTGGTACTGTCTGTTGTAGAGCTCGTGGCAGTTATTGAAGATGTAGTCATACGTGGAGTTGAGACAGGCCTTGACACAGTCCCTGACGACCTGACTGGCTCTGGGCGGCGACTGTAACTCCTGGACCTGAACACAAGACAGACGTACAGAGGGATAAACATGAGGCAGTGGGTCACTGTCAACACTCAATCACTGTTTTTCAGTTCAGGAAAAGAAGGAAAAAAGATATCTAAATGTGCCAGGAGTGGTCAAGAAGTCACAGGCTTATACGAAGGGAAAAAAAAGAAACAAAAAACAAAAAGAAGAAAAGAAGAAAAGCTAAACTTGCACAAATTAAAAGAGCTATAACAAGTTACTAAGAAATAGCACAATAATAGCACAATATCCAGTATATATATTTCATTTCTTCTTTTCTTTTAAACAACACAAACCTTTGGCCCAATGAATTTTAGAGTTCCATATCTGTATACCACGATGTCTATATGAGAGTTATCCATATTTTAAATTCTTAACTAAGACAAGGATAATTCAGAGAATAATTTAAGGTTAGTAAACAAGAGATATTTAAAAACTTCATAGTTTGCTGATGATCCCCAGTGATCTTGTAGCTTTATTATAAATGTAATCTATATGTTTTATAATAAAATATAGCAGGATGGTTTATTTAAAGTGACACAATGTGTGACTTTAACCTTCAAATAATGTCTCCAAGATTATTTTGTTGATACATCAACTCATAATGGCGTGAATGTCTCCTTTATCTCATGGTTTCAGGTCCGTGCCACAAAAAGAACTCACGTTACCTAGACACATATTTTACGACAACTGTGAAGGGGAAGCCAAGTCCTACATTGTTTTATTTCAGTTTAATATATTTTGTAATTGAGTAAATGTCCATGAAATATTATTTTTGGTACCTTCATCCTGAAGAAGGTGATGCTGGTTAGAAGATCCACTGTGGATTTCAGATCCTGCAGTCGATCCTTGCTGCTGGCAGGAAAATGGTTCTACGGACAGAAAATGATGCATTTAGTTGAGATTACATTTTCTTTCTCTCTCTCTTGTGTTTGGGCATGAACACAATGTAAAGCCTGTAAAGACCTTTTTTTATTTAACAATCTTACCCTGTATGTGGAGAGGTCGATGCGCAAGGAGTTGTGCAACTGGTCCAAGAGCTTGACAAAGCGTTCTTTCTGTTTGTGGAAGGGAAATAAAACAATAAAATAAGTCGGTGATACAAGAGTAAAATGTGAAATGATGTGTGCGCAGATGTTTTAAACACATGTGTTTTGCCCTTTTGTGCTACAGTAATACAAACCCCAAAATTGGAGGCAGCAAAGCGGTCGGAGGCGGACACGTTGGTGGAGGCGGTGGTGTGGGCGTAGAAGGCATTGATATTGGCCAGCAGGGTGCTCATCACTGCAGGAACCCCGGGACACATGTACTTTGATGACAAACAGGCAAAGTGACTGGAAAGAGAAGCGATAGAAACACAAAGCCTTGGTTAAAGACACAAGGGCGACAGAGGCCTTCTTCTTTCTCATGTTTATACCATTTTATGTCATATGTGATTTATTTTAAACAAGCAAAGAGTCTGATGCCCAGATGAGATCAGGTATTTTTGCACACAGAGAGAAAAGAGGATTTTTGTTTATTAAATCAGACATTGATTTTTGTAAATATGGAGGATGTGACTCAGACTCAGTTTGCTGTTTACGTATGAAACTGTAAATATGTAACAGTTGCAGCTGTCATTTGCCTGACAGATGTTGTGATTTTGATTAGATTTTTTTTTTTATATATATTGTTTGATGGAGTATTAATGCATGAGACAACATCAAATATTAGTGTTCCTGATGCAATGCAGTGATGGGAATTTAAAGACATAAATTGTTTCCAACATTTTATGTCAAACAGAACAATTGCAAATAAATGAATTGTAATTAACTGTGTAACTAAATCTGCTTAGAGTGCAACTAAAATTGTTTTCATAATTGATACAACCGGTAATTAATGAATTGCTTGGTCCATAAAATGTCAGGAAATGTTGAAAAAGTGTCACTTTGAAAAATTTCTTTATGATACTGTACAGAGCAAAGCAACAAAATAATATTCATATTTAGGAAGCATAAAAAAACCACAAAAAAACAAAAACAAAAACAAAACCCTGTTTAATTTAATACCAAATCAAATAAAACAAACTTAAACCAATTACTTAATTATCACAGTAGTTGGCAACATTCAGTAATCGATTAATAATCGAGTAATCCTTGCACCTCTATCATGATGGATAAGGTTTGTCAGACTGATGTGGACGTACAGACTGATGTGGACGTACAGACTGAGGTCTTGTCTCAACCTAATGATCTCTATTAGAAAGAGACATTTTGTCTCGCTGGAGGACGACACGTCAGAGTGAGCCTCCTGTGAATGATGGGCTCAGTTAACAAACATCTGTACAGAGTGTGACATTTCATGGAGATAAATCTACCCTCGACCCGTTTATCATCCACTTCCCTTCACCTGAAGGCCAACGAGAATGAAGACACGAGGGAGAGGAGGAGGAAGAGGAGGAAGAGGGGGAATGATGATGTGACAAACACGTGGACAGTTACACAGAGGGCAGCAGTGTAAGCGTCAGAACTCACGTCATGGCCTGGTAGATGGACTCAATCCCGTAGCGCATGGCAAACTCGTCCACGATTTCCTGCGCCACGTCTTCAAAATAGACTTTCCATGCGTCGTCTCCGCGAGGGTCAGGGATTTTCACCACACCTTGACCGAGCATGTCGTTGGAGTGATGGAACAAGTTCTGTCATGACATTACAAACATTAATGCAGGAGTGTCACGATAGATAGATGGATAGATAGATACTGTATATCCACTGTGTGAACACACTTTGAGATGCGACATGGTTCTCAGATTAGTGAAATGTTAAACAAGTGTTTTTAAAACTGGTTTCTTCAACTTTCACTTAATTATCTGACATTTTATCGTGAGAATTGTCATTATTATGTGATTCATCACTTGAATCACCTGAAGCTCTTCCTGTTTGGTTAGAGGTCGTTTTGAAAACATGACATTGCTATTTGAATTGGGCAGTGACTAAAATACTTACTTATTATTTTTATTATGTTGCTGTTTTACTTTAGTTTTTTATTGATTTATACCCTTTGTGTTTTGATGTGCCTTTAACTCTGTAAAGGTTATATAAAATCCTGGTTAAATAAAGGTAAATAAATATATATATTTATATTTATATATATTTGACCGTAACTCCAGCTAAACTGTTTTTTATTATTTTTTAGTTGATTTATTCTGACTTCAGTAAATTACATGTAATGAGTTCCAAAATGTTCACAGAGTGTTTTTACTTAGTCTTTCATTATTCCTGCTCATTGTACTGTGTCTTTGTGTCTTTGTGTTTGGTAATTGCTCATCGGCTTTTCTTGGGGAAAAAAAGGGATCTCAATCTCAAAGAGACTGTCGGACTAAATGAAGATTACACAGTGCAGTTTAAATGTAGAATCACCTCGTGCAAACACGTGTACTGCACGTGGTACGGAGCCACTTTCTCCTCTCCCTTGATCTCCACGTTGATCTGGAGGCGAATGGCACCTGACACGGCCGACTTGTCCGTCCTCTTCTCTGTAATTAAGCACAGCTTCAGTCACGGAAGCAGAAGCAGCAGCAGCTCTCACACACTCTACAGTATCTGCACACTCTTGATTCATAACTCACAGCTCAGTGACACGGAGCCACATGAAACCAGGTCTGTTAACACACCACTAATTACAGGCCGTTGAGGCGGCAGTTCTATTGTGGGGGGTTCTGTTTGTACAGTTTTGATGGCAGCGCGGAGCCGGCAGCGCTAATACAAGTCCTCCAGCTGATGGTGAGGAAGACTGTGGCAGTGGGCTGTGTGGATCTGTGTCTCATCACCAAAGACACTAGAGCTTGAGCTTGTCTGGAGGTGGAGCACTCGGCGGCTCAGCCCTGCTATTTGCCCCGACAGGCGCATTATTAGGGGTAATTTGTACATGTCGGCAGAGCGGTCGATTTCCGACCACAGCGCTGCTACTTGGTAATCACACATCAGGAGGACAAAGTGGGGGGAGAGAGAGAGGAGGGAGAAGAAGAAGAAGATGGAGAAGAGAAAATGCTGTCCACGGAGTGTACGACAAGACTGATAATACACTCTGCTAAGTCCTAATTTGATTGATTTCGCACATTAAATGTACAAAAATAAGAAAAAAAAAAGATAAAAATAAGTAAATATATAAATACAGTGCAGGAAGAGGCCGAGAGTCTACTGGACTGAAATACACAAAAGACAGTATGACAAAATACCACAATATGTCTTTCTATAGACAAATGTTTCCCCAAC
Source organism: Solea solea (assembly GCF_958295425.1). Classification (NCBI taxonomy): domain Eukaryota; kingdom Metazoa; phylum Chordata; class Actinopteri; order Pleuronectiformes; family Soleidae; genus Solea; species Solea solea. The sequence continues at coordinate 18,125,237 of NC_081152.1, forward strand.
TTTCAATATAGGGACCCAGTTTTTAAAGATGGCAAAATACCAGGACCAAAATCACCACATAAAATGTGCCAAGAGCAAATTTGCACATCATATAGCTGAAAAAAATAATATAATTCTGAATTGAGATGGTAAATTAGTTTAAACTTCATTTTATGCATGTTATTTAAAACATATAAACATAAATCTGAAATCTGAACTTCTGCTAATTTGTTTGGGGACCCCCCCCCCAAAAAAAATCTCCTGTGGCCCATCTGTGGGTCCCGACCCAGTCTTTGAGAATCACTACTTAAGACAATAGTAAAACAATGCATTAAAGGAAAATACATGAAAAAGAAAAAAGCTAAGAAGCAGTTTTTCAGGAATCAGAATTGTTTTGAACTATTTATAGAGGAACTAGTGTTCAGCTAGATGAGAAACATCGTTTCATAATCTGCATTTTTGATATTTAGGAAGATGACAAACTGCTGACTTAGGAGTTAAATAGTAAGAGACTTGTGAGTTTGTTTTAAAATAACTCTTAAACTGCTAAATAAACAAGAATAAAAACACATAAGTGAAAAATATTGATGTCATATCACAGGAATCTGCAGTTACTTGAATAATTGTACTTACCTGAACTATAGTGTGAGTGTATAGAGTGTTAAAAATAAATATACTGTAAATTAAATGATTGTGGTAAAAGAAGATTACCAATTCTCCTTTTTACACCAATAGATATATTTACCTTTCTGTGATATAAAGGCATTTCTACAGAACTGATTGTAATTTTAGATCAATGCTTTGGATAACAGAAATATTTTTTGCTAATATGAAATCAAACATATTCAATTGAGCACTTGATATTTCCCTGATAAAGCAGCAGTAGATTTATAGGCACATTAATATTCAGTACAAAGCAGTTCCAATGGAAGATTTATTACTGTCTCAGGGAAGTCAATTTCAGCACTTTAATCAAGCAAAAACCAGAGATGCACTTTGTGCCTAAGAACTGATTGAATTAACCTTACGTACAACATTTGTTTTGATGATAATAATCAAATTAAAATGAGATGATACTTCATCTTCACTTTACCTTAAGTATATATGGACCAGTAGCTCTTACACAAAAACATATAAATCTGGCCAAACAGCAACTGTTTTAATGAAAATGTCTCCTTAGACCATTTTTTTTTTTTATCCGGCTGTAATTGTCATGCAGGCCGTTACAGGCCTTTAAGTGGTTCCAAATGATCGCTGCAGGTACAGGAGGCGAGGGTAATGAAGTGAGCGGCAAACAGAACCAAACATACAGTACAGTGTGTAGTGAGAATGAACCCAGCCTCATCAGCTGTAAATCAATACTTGACAAAAGAAAAACAACTTGTCACATACAAGTGAGTGCACAAAATGGAGGGGTTAAAGACGTGAAATGGGAGCCTTATTAGGGAATAGCAGTCAGGTTTTATTAGATGGCGACTGGCTATAATCTAAAACCATGTTTCTCAAAGTGTGGTGCGTGTACCACTGGTGGTACACGAGCTTCCCCTGGTGGAACTTGGAGGTAAATCAGAATTTTGACCAGAGAGTGTAGAAAATGAAATAAATTCTGCCTCCTGTGAAAAGTCTGGAGTTGACTTTGCTCGACCTGTTTACACCACTGTTCTTTAACATGGCGTTAATTCAAGAGCTCTATATTTTCTCAGGTGGTGCTTTGACTAAAAAGTTTAAGAACTACTGAACTAAAAGACAAACAAAAACACAAAAACAGCATACTGACCCAGGTTATACCAGACGTCCATTTCGCCACTCAGCGTTCGAACTTCGATAATACTCTGGCCGAGGAAATCATCTGATTCCCTCTTCAGACGCTGCTTCACCCTCGACTTAATGTCGTCGTCCTCGTCCCACACGCGCACTTTAATCCGGTCGGAGGAATTGTGACACTCGCTGATGGAAAAAAAAAAAATGAAAAAAGTCGTAAAATTGTAACTTTATGTGCTGTGAATAAAGAGAAAATAAGAATCTAGGTGAATTCTTCTTAACTGGACTATTATCTGAGAAATATATAAGTGTTTGAACAGAAAATTTGACTCACAAGTGGAACTTCTCATCCCACACAGGATTGAGGTTACCAAAAATGGTCTTGGTTCTCTTCTTGGTCTTGCCCACCTGGACAGTGACGTATGGATCACTGGATCCTGTTTTGTCCTTTGCTTGAAGTCCTTGTGCACAAACGACTTTTGAAACAAAAACACAAAACTTTAGCATTCCCATGGATAACAAGTTATGCTGCAAAGACGGACGCTAACTCAGCTGTGGAGGTTTTGGTCGCACTCACCTGTGATGGTGATCTTGGCCGACCACTTCGAGGTGCCGTCCAGGACACTCTGTTTGATGGTCTTCATCTGCTGAGCGTGGATGGCTTTGCTGATGATAAACACTTCCCTGATGAGCTCAAAGATTTCTGGTTTGTTCCTCTCGCGGATCTTCATCCTGTCCTTCATGGCCATGATGATGTTCTGAGTCTTGTCTTCAGCTCCATGTTTGGAGCTCTTCTCTGCCGCACCTAAATTTAGAATCACACAAATTGGACGTTCCTCAGTTGTAGGAGTGAACAACATGAGCAAATATGTGGGTCAGAGTGGGGCAGTACTCACGCTGTAGACAGTCGGCGTTCAGCAGCTCTTGGCACTTCTCGTGGCACTTGACGCCGCACTCGGAGCAACGCATGCCTTGGCGGGCGATTCCCCACAGTAGCCCCTCGCACTCGTAGCAGTACGTGGGTGTCGTGGCAGTCCACACTTCAAAGTTGTGTGGTGTCGTGCAAGATATGGGGTAGATGAGAGCCTGCAAAGTCTTCTTGTACACGTGGCTTTTCTATTGAAGAGACAGCAGAAGAGCATTTTAAGATAAAATGTTTTCTTTTGGAACTTGTACACACTCATCGGCCACTTCTTAAGGTATTACAGTGCTTGTTGACGTAAATATCTAATTAGCCAATCATATGACAGTAACTCAATGCATTTAGGCACGTAGATATGGTCCGTTGAAGTAAAAAAAAGAGTGTCAGAATTAGGAGAGGTCGGATTTTCAGAAACAAACATCCCTAGGGTTTATAGAGAATGGCTTGAAAAAGAGAAAATATCCAGTGAGCAGCAGTTCTTTGGGGGAAAATACCTTGTTGATGCAAGAATTTGATGGAGAATGACCAGGCTGGTTCAAAATGTAGGAAGGTCAACAGTGATTCTGAGGTTATTTTGGGAAGAAAGCTGCTGAATTTTGCCAAATATAAAAAAAAGTCACAAATATCTGGGTACAGCCAACATGATTTAAGAGTTTGATTCAGGAGGTTAAACTTTTACCACTTAAGGACAGACTTAAAAATGCCTGCTTTTAAGATTAAGGAAGTTCCTCTTTATTTATAAGCTGCCACAGTTGTGCTTGTGTTTGCTTAATTTAGCATTTTTTAGGTCACATCATCTCCAACACACATGAAAAACTACGACCATGGTCCAAAAATATAAAAGCTGTTAATTGAAATTCTACTTTTTATGTGAAAGCAACATTGACTGGACACAGAAAAATATTCATGAGTGCCTTAATCGCATGAAAAACAAAGTCTTCTGTACCTAATAAAGTGACCAGTGAACATAACTTAAAGGTCTCATACTCACCAGCTCCTCGTCCTTGATTGAGGACCGTGCGGCCATAGCAGACGCGATGCCCGCCTTCCTCGCTTGGACAAGGGACTGAACAAGATTTTACAGGGAAAAAAAATGTTGTTACATTGGCATTTAAAACACACACATGCACGCTGTGCAACCCACAACCAAGCACACCCTTAAATTGTCTCTGAAGGAGTGAGTATGGTTAAAAGGGTGACTACGGTGGTTATAAGGAAGGTGAGTAGGGTTAATATACACACAAAGCTACAGTTGAGAATATATATATATATACACAAATATATATATATATATATATGCATATATATACACTCACACTGATACACATAAATATACTGTATATATTTGCCTATTTTATTAAAGTACCACTAATTATTATTAGTACCACTAATCTACCAAACGGGTGAAGTTAACAAGTCTAGGAAGAAAAATAATGTTAAATCAAGGTGAACAATATAAAGCATCTGCCAAAAATGGGGTTAGTAGTGAATTCAACCCGTGTATTTTTGTAATTAATTTGCCATGACACACAAGGTAAAGGAAAAAATACCAAAAAAAAAAAAAAAAAAGATTGTGTATTTTAATAATATCAAGTAGTCCCATGACTAAGAAGAGGGTGCATGCAAATGTTTTAATTTGCATTGAATGAGAGAATCTCCAATCAAAGAGATCAGCATGCTACAGGCATTTAAGCTCGAGGACAACTACTGATAAATTTGTCCTACTTGATATTTTAGTGGAAAAAAAGGGAGTGGCAGCTGGGTTCTAAAGGACTTACCATAGCCTGACCAAGGAGAGTGAATGCATTCAAGAGAGGTGTGGGAATAGTTTCGAGTTTAAGAGAGGAGGGAGGGAGAGAGAAATTAGAAGTCTGATTTCATATTTTTGTCTCCATTTGTTGATAACAATCTCATCCCGTTATGCAGCTCAAAAGGTCAAATAGTAAGTGTGACTTCTGTGGTGGTCACACAAATAGAAAGACATGAGGTCACAAAGAAAGATCCAAAACACACACAAGGTGACATGATGACGTACAGTACGTAGAGGAAAAAATAATGATTAGTACTGACCACGTCGCTGACCAAGGGGATGGGCTTTTTTTTACGCAGGTCTGGCATGCTGTCAATCCCATACAGACCAGAACCACCACTGTGCATGGACAAACATAATGTTAAAGGTTAGATTAGAATTCACTTTACAGATCCCACACTATGGAAATTCACTTGTTAGAGCAGCAAAGGAGTCAGAGGTAGAGAAGTGACATAATATATAAAATAATAAGCAATAATTAGAATGAGAAAAATCAAATGCAAAAGAAACATAATGAGTATATAATATGTATACATATGTGTCATTAACTACAAAAGTAAACAATAATGAGTAGTATTGCACATACTATAAAAATAAAGAATAACTTTAAATGTTATAGCGACTGCAGCTTATCCAGTTATTTAATAAAAACTCACAAAGGGTGAAAAATAAAATAAAAATGTAAATATGAACTATATATACTTACCCTGGTTTGACCCAGGTCTGTCTAATATTATTGGGTTCTTCATCTCGAACCTAAAGAAGATATTAAAAATAAGAATTGAATGTGACAGCTTATAGTATTTGACACATAACAGTGATAAACAAAAAAATCTGGTTTAGTTTCACCTCTCTGATGTTACAGAAAATGCAAAGTAAAATTCAAACAAAATTAAAATGAACCTTGATGACCTTGTATTTTTTTTTGTCTAATTATTTTAGAGACACCCTCAATAACCAAGAACTATTTTATTTATCTATTTTATTAATTATTCTTTCATTATTGTCCATTCATGTGTCTTTAAAAAGTAGAGATTCTTATGGGACTATTAGGAAAACACAAAGCATATAAATAAAAATTAGAACCAGAAAGCCAAGTGGAGAGTCATACTCTAATGCTGCAACACATTCAACCAAACAATAACATCGCACTGCAATTTACAAAAAGATTAGGGAACATTTTTCAAATAAATTATGTGAAGTGCTTTGACAAAGGACAAACAAAACAAAAATGGGGTAAAAAAAAATCAACCAACAAATCAAAAGAACAAAGGACAGAGGCTTAAATGTGGAGCCAACATTAGACAAATAACCTGATTATCTTCTTTCCATAACTCTGCAAAGATAAAAAAAATTACAGAATTATTAGAAATGGTGTGATTTGAAAAGCAACAAAAATACCAGATTATATTAACTAAGGGAAGTTCCCCCTTTTTAAAATCAATAAAGTCAAATCTAATCCAATCTAATAAATTTCAAAGTCATGCATTTTTACAGAGAAACTAAAAAAAAATACCTGGAAAAAACTCATCCTGAGATTGGGATCCCTGAGACCCTTGGGAACCATGGGATCCTTGGGAACCATGAGCAGATTTGGACAGTCTGTGACGGCTTTGCCTCTTTTCTTTCAGAATGCGTTGGAAATTAGCGATTCGCTCTTTGTGGCTGGCATTAGTAGGCTTTACTTCATCAGTCTGGTCCAGAACATGGTTTTCACTGATTGGACTTAACCACAACTCATCTGTGCTGAGCACTGAAACCATTGGACTCTCGCCTTGCTTTAGTGGGCAGTGGTCTGGTGTTTGGTCAACGCTGGACAGTTCCCCATCCGTTGGACGTTCTTCACTATTCTGTGGAGTTTCAACAGAGTGATTCCGAGCAGGGATGCGGGGGGAGCTGCTTGCTTGTTGGGGGGATGCTAGAAGATTTGAACGGTTTTCTGGGACCTCCACACAATCCACATGGACTGGAGCCTCATTGTCCTTCTTCGGAGTATGCTGATCGATGTTTTGTGATTGACCAATGTCTCCTCCTGTATAATCCATACTGCTCTGCATCTCCTTGGGTTCACTAGTTTGCCTGACAGGATGTGGAGATGCGTCTGACCCATTTCCATCTTTCTCATCTTCAATGTCTGACCCTTCTAACTTTTTTAATGCTCCTTTGAAAGCTGACTGGAAAGTGAGTACAGCCTTGCTAAAAGTGGTCACATCAAAACCTATATTAGGGCTCCTGGGAATGCTCTCCGAGTCAATTTCAGAAGATGTCTGGGACAAAGTTTCTCCTTCATCTCCTCTGGAGATGCTGGGTTCTGTCCACTCCTTGTCCAAACTCTCGGCAGACCCTAAATCAAGAGTGTTACCAGATGATGGATCATCACAGTCTGTCAAAAGCACAGTGGAACAGCTCAGGCTCCTTGAGGGCAGACTGTCCAGTTCATTTGCACAGGCATCCATAGTGTGGTAACCTGAACTGTATGAGTATGGATAGTTTGAAGGATAATTGCAGTCCAGGTTTGCTTCCTCCAGTCCAGTTTGTAGTCTGGGGGATCTCCAGTCCATCGTACTGGTGGAACTGGTTTGAGAGTTAGGATGGAGTCCAAACAGCAATGAGAGTTGCTCAGAGCTTTGTGACAAGTTGCCTGGTGTACTCTGCATGTCCTCTGTGTCCCAAACACGTAGACTATTGTCAAGCTCTTCTCCACTGATATCTGCACAAGAGCAGATGTCCTCCTCACTCCATGTACCTTCTCTACTTTGACTGTGTGGTATTTCAGCTGGAGGCCATCTGTCATACTCTGTGTCACCAGAAAGAAAGCCTCCTTCTGGACAGCTGGAACTGTGACAAGATGACAAAGAACTGGTACTTCGGTAGTCATTGCCACAGTGAAGCTCCAGATAGCAAAGATCAGGGCTTGTAGTTGCTTGCATTTTCATGTTTGAACTCTTCTCTTGCTTTTCTTGGTCAGTTTGCTGGTTTGACCGACTGACAGCAACTCCATCAATGTGCCATTGTGTGGATGTTATCTGAGAAGGAATACATCCCAAGTCTGTTCTGCAATCTTTACGATCCAAAACTGGACTAGGATCTCCACAATAAGGTGTTGTGATGGCATTCTGTCTACCCAGGCTTCCACGTCTAACTCGAGGTGTTTGAGAAACTGGACTAGGATGAGGTGATGCTGAAGCCCCAGAGTACAGTTCACCTATTTCACTGAGCACTGCATCAACACAGCAAGACACTTCATCCACAGAGCCTCGCACAGACGTTAGATACAGCCTCAGGTCAGAAATTTCCTCCTGGATCTTGTTGATGCCCTTGAGCTCTTTTAGGATATGTTCCACTAAGTTACTAGAGCCTTGTTCTGCTTCATCTCGCTCCGTAACCACTTTCTCTTCTTTATTTTTGGTTCTTTCAGTGAGCCTGGGGATGGTGTTACCCAGAACCATAATTCCATCCTGGTGGTCAGAACTGCTGCTTTCTTTCGAGCGGATGATGTCCCCTTCGTTGCAGGTAGAACATTCTGATGACCTGTCATGATTAGATGTATCCTCTGCCCCTTGTTGGCAATTCTGCAGCATTCTGTGTGGGCTTTGCCCCACAATGGGGCTATGTGACATCTGCTGATGTGGCTCTCGCTTTGGCGACAAAGGGCCCAATTCTGATGTGTAGGATTCATCATGACCACTGAGGTGTCCTCTGGTGAACATCCCTGAGAAATGTCACTCTTGTTTATTTGGACAATGGACAAACCACTGCCTTAGTAACGCCACCTTAGAGTGGTAGAGCAAAAGTTGGGATTTTAAACTTCAAATGTCTTTATTTTACTTTACAAAGTGCTGCAGAATTTAAAAAAAGTCACTACACTGTGGATGACAACAGTTTTCTGTACAATACAGTCATTTGATAGACAGCACTGCTATTTTACTGACCTCCTAGTCAAGAGTGGCAACTTGCAGAATGAGCGCCATGCAGCTGCTCAGATCTCTGTAATTAGGATGCTTCAGAAAAACAGCACAGTAATTAGATGACAGGTCAATTCTCTCCTCTATGGCTATATCATTCTTTCAGACCCAGACCAGCTGCACAGCCTGATGGCTCTGACCCATGACTTACAGTCTGAACATTACAGGGTGTACTGAGAAGCCAAAAATGTGCAACATAAATCCGACAGAAGTGTGCAATCTTGCAAACAAAACAAAGCTCCCTCTTATGCTCCACTCACTCAATCATAATCAATTAATAGTCACAGCTCAGTGACCACTGAGAGGGGATTTGGACACTATTAAGATAATAGCTTCAGTCTCAAGGACAAATCCTGTAAAGCTCAGACATAGACAGGTAAGAATAATAATAATGCCGCCTTAAACTGGACACAGTTCATTATGATAATTTAACGTATTACACTAATGCTTAAATCAATGAGTAGTTCAACATCACAAACCAAATGATGTTCAAATCAGATCACACACTTGTGATAACCAGTGGCTGTTTTCATGTTCCACTGTATGTGCACTCTAATCGTCAGTGATTTATTAGGTAAGTGTCCGGGATAAAGAAAGGTTGATGGGACTTCTTAGGGGTCAAGCCATTTTTCAAGTGACTCATGGTAACAGCATACAGTAATCTATTTTCTTTTATCACTAAATGCTCTGTAGCCTGGATTTTGAAGTTCTCAAGAAAGAATTAACATTTGTTTTATTCTTATTTCAGATTTACAAGCAGAAGTTTACAAAGTCTTTGAAAAAGAACAAACATAGCATATATCTCACATAATGAGTATTAACATTTAATCTGTTTCAAGTCTGCACAAACTGACTGAATAGAATGAAGGAAAAAGGTAAAACCTCACCTCTCAGGACGGACTATGAGATTATAATCCTGATAATTATAATAAGGAACAATTTGCAGATATCGTCTCTCAAGATGATTTAAATCCACATAGATCATCCATTAGGGAGACTTGATGTTTTTTGCAAAAAAATAAATCCTTGACTGTGTCACTGACAGCCTTGCTCAACCTCAGCCAGAACTTTGTTCACCGACGTCGACACAGAAAAGCTGAATCCTTCATTTCTGCAGCAGTGGCAAACCTCAATCTCGAGGCAGTTCACCCTCAGTTAAGTAGCCATCTGTAGATCCCTCCCACCTTCTTCCATGCTCCTTCTTCTCTCTCTCTCTCTCTCTCTCTCCCCCCATCCGTCCTCCGGTGATGTATTCCAGCAGCACAAAACTTGGCTGCAGAATTCTCACGTCTAATTTGCACTTGTTTTCTGGTTTTCGTGTCTGCCTGATGCTGCAATTTCGCAACATTACACTCTTAATTTGAAAAACTGTTTGCCAGAGTGTAATCCCACATGATCAACACATCTTTTCCTGCACTCAATCAGTGGTGTCACTGTGCTCTTTTACCAACCTGATGAAAACATGTAAGATAATGCTTCCTGACATCGTCAAACTAGTTTTTTTTTGTATTATTGTTTTGATTAAGAGACCCCTACTGGCAGAAATGACATATTGTATTTAATTGATAGTGAAATGATTCTAGCAGTATGGATCCACTGCCAAAGAAACGAAGAACATATTTCATCTGCTAACAAGAGGATGTTCTCCAGTGCCAGGTTTACCATTGTTATTATGCTGGTTACTGAGACACTGCTTGATGGATTAACAACCCATTCTAATTCATTACAGTCGTTCAAGCATTCGCCTCATGTCCTAAGTGTTTCCCCAAGTCCTGTAATAAATGGCAGTTAGACAGCTTCCAGCTCCGTATTTATACTCATGTCTTCAGTCAGGCATCATTTAAAAGGACACGTTCGTCTATCAACCAGTCCATGAAAACCAATCATTATAATGGAGGCAAGTGATAGTGACCAGAGCTCCTCCTTTACTGCCACACTTATTACTGAATAATAAGGGGGGAGGAACTCCACTTAGTTGAGATGTTTTCATTATGAACACCCTGGAAAAATGTCTATTGGATTTAATGCAGTATTGCAAATGTGTGCTCGATACACATCATCCAGAAAGGGTTATAGACTCTGTTTTTTGTATGGTGACACATGACCTTTGGTCAATGACAACGATAAAAGGACTGCCATAGCCTTTCCTACAATTAGACTGGATTTACAGACAAACAACTGTCTAAACCTTTAATTTTCCTCTGAAAAAAAGTGTAGGTGCTTTAAATACTCGGGAAAATACAAAAGCATGAATGTATGTATTTTGATTTAATACCTGATTTAATTCACTCTGGGCATTTACCAGACATGTTTGCCTTGTATGTGGATTAATTAACTTTTATTATTATTATAATAATTATTGTTATTATTATTTTTGTTGTTGTTGTTATTATTATTAATGTCTTACCTCGTTGAAAAAAAAGCTTGGTGTAAGAAAAAAGCTCAATGTGTTTCACTGATACGAAAGTTTAATAACCATGAATATACAGGTGGGTATTGGTGTAGATTCAAAAATTGCAGTAAGAACAATTGTAATATATTTTAGTGCATCTTCTTAAACAAACAGAGAGGTTCAACTCAACCATTTAAAAAAAAATAGCATGATATGAGAAGTCAGACTTAGGCTGGGCAACATATACATATGTATGTATGTATGTATGTATATATATATATATATATGTATGTATATATATATATATATATATACACACACATATATACACATATATACACACACATATATATACATATATATACACACACATATATATACATACATATACACACACATATATATACATACATATATATACATATATACACATATATACACACACACACTGTATATATATATATATATATATATATATATATCTACATGTATAAATAAATATACATATAGTTATATATGTGTATATCAATCGTGATATAATTCTAGTACTAGTACAAAACAGAGTATAAACAGAGAAGCAGTTCCTACCTCGCGAAGCTGAACCCTGACTTTATTGATGGCCTTCAACCAACGAACTCTGGACGGAGAAAACGGTAATGGTGGTCCATCGTCATGGAACCTACGTAACATAACACGAATGTACGAGTTAAGTGGCAGAAAGAGATGAAGAGAAATTTTTCAATTCTTAAAAAAAATATATCTGTTGTACCTTAGGAGTTTAGAGGATCCTCTCTCTGATGGGGTGTCATTTTTCAGGCTATGTCCCATTTCTGGAGAGAGTCTATGTATCTCCTGCTCACCAGCGGCAGAGTGACCATTGGTGTGTCCATTTGCGCGTGGCTGTCCATTGGTGGAGGGGTGAAAGCCGGTGCTGTGGTAGGAATGAAATGACTCCTCCACCTCTGAGCCTCCGGTACTCTCCTGTCCAGCCTCACTGAGCTGGGAACTGATCTGGCTCAGGTTTCCCGACGACCCAAAACGACTACTTTCCACTGGACTACAATAGCAAGAGAGGAGTGAGGAGAAATATAAATTTTTTTGGATCAGAAGAGGGTGAAAATACATTTTCTGTGGTTTGCATTTCACACTGAGATAAGTGAGGGTTGTTACATAAAACATTTTTTATTAAAAAAAATGTGTAAAGTACAGAGTAAAAGATTTTTTGGGATATAACAAACCCCACTCATCAACACTGTTTAGCAAAAGTTCTACTGTACTTCAATCAATATCCTCTCTAAAGGAACAACAAACTAGCACTACATTATTGCCTCAGAATATAGCCAACCTTAGGGAGAGGCTGTTGCGTGTTGGAAAATAGTTAAAATGTAAAATACTGGCACACAAATTTTTAAGATACAACACACTGATATTCCTGACTACACAAGTATTTCTGCATATTTTTATTGTCATTTACTGTCATGCTCTCTCTCTTTATCAGATGAAACACACATTTTTAAATAATCACTAGTATAATAGTATGTATTAGTAAGATTGACGTGGACAGTAACATATGCAGAATTGATCTGTGTGCATTATAGACATATAAAAAGATAACACAAATAGGAATTCCTTCCTTAAACAAAATTGACATTATTTGTAATGTTGCAGACAGACTTTGTTAACTGACAATTTTTTTCTTATTTTTTTTATCCAATTATGTCCATGTTCACGTGTTTGTAAAGTGTACAAATGTGCAAATTTTGTTTTTTAAGTTTCATATGATTATATGGGAGATGCTAAACACAAAATTAAACACATCAAAGAATATACACAAACACAGACACATGTATGCTCAAGCTAAAAATGAAGTCAAACTGGTGAGGATGGATTGCAAAGCTGGACAGGGAATACACTTTTTTTCCAAAATGTCAATGCATCATAAATGGCAAGAGGTAAGACCATTTATTATGCTTTTACTAGCCTTTTTGCATTCAATAGATCCTTCTTGAACTGGTTGTCCAGCTGCACTCCAGTGGTAGAACCTGCAGAGGGGTTTGTTTCTACAAGTCTTTCCTTCTCCTTTGGGACGAGGGATGCTGAAGGATCTACTTCAGGAGTGGAGATGCAAATTTGGGGGTTTGCTACACCATCTGTGGAACCTACCAATTCAGGTGTTGGGGTATCAGGTGTTGCAACCTTCTGTGCATGTGTCTGACTATTTGTTTTGGGTTGAGATGTTATGACTAGAGTAGTCTGTTGCTTCGGTGGCTCTGCCTGCCAAGGAAAACTTATCTTCGACCCAAATAATGAAATAGTTGGTGCCTCTTGTTTTCCAGCAACATTTTTGTCATCTTGAAATAGGCCCCCAGAAAGATTTTTGAACCCTGAAAATAGACCACTTCCTTCTTCTGTTTGAGGCATTGGTGGAGCACCTGAAGGAATTGCTGATGAAAATAGGGATCCAAAAGATTTTCCTGTTTCACTTGGTGCTGATATGAATCCAAACAGAGATTTGGTGGTCTGAGATTGTGGCTCTGTATCACTTGGCATTTGATTGGGCTGAGGTGCTGCATCTACTTGTTGGGAGTTGCATAGGGCTGATTTGTCACTTTCTTTACTGTTGGAACCTCCTTTAATGATCTCAGGCTTCTCATGTATCAATTTTTCTCCAACAATTGACGTTTTTCTTTCAGTCACATTTATCTGATGGGTGAGGTCACATGTAGGACTTGTGACAGCAGAACTTTCTGAACAACGTGCCTCCAATTCCACAACACCACTACTTGTTAGGCTGCCACACTTTACTTGATCTTTGTCTGTTATAGATGAGACGACCATTTTGCTTGTACCAGAATCTGTAGGACATGGAGCTACTATAGGTGTTACAGTTTCATTGAAATTCTGTGGCTGTACAGTGGTGCTTGCTGTTGGCTTGGGTTCAGCTGGAACTGTTTCAGATGACTTAGGCGATTGTCCCACACCTCCAAATAACGATCCACCAATGCCACCAAGAATTGAAGCTCCACTCGTTGATCCCGCAGTCTGAGCAGTAAGACCTCCAAACATTCCTCCAAGTAAAGAACCACTTGACTGTGCTGTTGCTGCAGATCCACCAAACATTCCACCCAGTATTGATCCACCAGTCAGTGGTCCGACAGGCTTGGAAGTGAATCCTCCTCCAAAAAGCCCACCTAATCCTGAGCCACCTGTGATTGGGGATGGTGTTGGTGGACCAGACTGAGAAGCAGATCCTTTAAATAAACCTCCCAGTATGGATGCCCCTGTCTGTGGAGCTGTCTGGTTGCTAGACCCCAAAATACCCCCTGATACTGATGTTCCAGTTTGACCAGTAGCAGCTTGGGGTGCTGTTCCTCCTAGTCCAAAAAGTGAGTTGTTTTGGTTTTGCTGAGGACCTTCATTTGAAGAAGATGTTGGTTTGAAAAAGGAGGACACAAAACCTGCAACTTTATCTGCTTGTGAGTCACTAACAGTTTTATCTGGCTCTGGATCTTTCTGTTGTACCTGGACCCCAAGACTTTTTGACTGAGTTTCCTCTTCTATTGTAGATGGAATTGTATCTTGAGTTGATGAACCACTTGCAAGCTCTGGTCTTGCAATTTGTTGTGCTGGTGCACAGATTGCTTTTTGATGGATATCTTTTGCTAAATCATTTGGCTTGTCAGTAACTTGACACGTACTGTCTACACTGACATTGCCATCAGTTTTTTCAAAGCTTGCCTCAACAAATTGGGGTGTCCCAGGTTTTACAGGTGCTTCTACTTGCTCTTCACTGTCGGTAACTTCAGATATTTTGGCACAGAGTGGATCAGTTTTAATCTCATCATTACATTTCGATAGAACAGGTACACCTGAGGTAGTGTTGATAATATTCGTATTTGATACTGTCTTGTCATCAGTAGTTGTTACTGTAGCCATTTGAGACGATGTTGCTGGTGGAGCAGACCCTCCAAACATTGAGAGCAAACCTTTGCCAGGTATCTCATTGGGATCTGAAGCTACTGGTAAATTTCCAGCCACTGGAGATGTGTTAGACTGTGCAGTTACTGTTTGAGAATGTGATCCCCCTAGAATACCTCCCAAAATAGAGGTAGTATTTTGGGTTGCTGAAGTTTGGTTAGCCTTTCCAAATATTCCGCTCAAGGATCCACTATTCTGAGATGTTGCAATTGAAGCTGCTGATCCTCCAAAAATCCCTCCCAAAACAGAACCCCCTGTCTGTGATCCAGCTGCCTGGGGAGCAGATCCACCAAATAAGCCTCCCAGTAAAGATGTCCCTGCCTGAGTCGCAGAGCCTCCACTCTTATTGGTACTAGCCTGAGGTGCTGAACTTCCAAATAAACCACCTAGTAATGATCCTCCTGTTTGAGAGGCAGGTGTTTGGGGTAATGAGCCTCCAAACATTGACCCTAATATAGAACTTCCAGGCTGTGAAGAGGGCTGGGGGGCAGAACTTCTAAATGCAGAGAACAATCCTTTGTCTGGCATGTCCTTGGGTGCAGACCCTGGATCACTAGGAATAGAATCTCTCTCTTTAGCACTAGACTCTGTGGTGGGCCCTGAAAACAATGAAAGTAAACCTTTCCCTGGACCATCAGACAACAGACCAGAAGCTGTCGGCACTTTAATGGGAGGAGAATCATGAGGTGCACTTTCAAGGCTTGTTACTTTTTGCACAGTTACGCCGTCTGAAATTGGTTCCTTAGATACAATGTCAATTTCTTTAATTGTGGCATTTACAGTACTATCTGTGGATTCTTTTGTTTCTAAATTGCTTCTTGAGAAGTCACTTGAAATTTGACTTGTTGTTGCTGACACTGCAACCTGGTTAATAGAAACCGATGGCACTTGGGAAACACCTTCTTGCAAATTAAGAGTTGATGGCTCATTGGTAGCTTTAACAACGGCAGATGAGGAATTAGAAGGTTGCTGTGTGGGATTCATCACATCACTAAAAACAGAGAATATACTCTTTACAGATTCTTTGGGTGGTGCAGTCCCTGGCATAGAAGATTTATTTGTTCCATCAGTTCCTGTTGTTTGAGAGGTACTGGGACTGCCAAACATAGAAAACAAAGCTTTTCTTGGGCTTTCAGTGGAGTCAGATAAACCACCCAACATTCCCCCAAGAACAGAGGTAGCTGGTTGCCCTTGTGGTTGAGACTGTGGTTGTGGTTTAGGTTGTGTCTGAGGTTCACCTTGTTGGGGCTGTGGTTGGGACACTCTTTGTTGCGATGATGTGGCTGGTTGCGGAGGCTGTGAAGGAGTTGGTTCACTAAACATTGATAAAAGTCCCTTCCTTGGGCTCTCTGTCGAAGATGATGACCCAGACAAGATTCCCCCTAGAATAGATCCTGGTTGGGCTGAAGACTGTTGGGTGCCAGAACCACCAAACATAGAAAGAAATCCTGTGGACGGGGACTCCTTTGGAGGAACAGTTCCTTGTTGAGTTGTCTCAGCAGTTGACTTATTTTGAGGTGATGATTGCAAAGGACCTGATCCTCCAAACATTGTTAATAAACTTTTACCAAATGATTCCTGTTGAGGAGGTTGTGAAGCTGCACCTGGAGGATGAGGTTGAGACAAGGACCCAGTTTTATTTGCAGATTGAGGAGGATTTGGTCCACTAAACAATGATAATAGACTCTTTCCCAGTGATTCCTCCTGTGGAGCTGTAACCGGTGTAGGTATTTGAGGTGTGGGTCCAGACTGGTCAGCTGCTATTGAACCTGTCAGCATTTCTCCAATTGAAATCCCAAATAGTCCACCAGATGGTTTACTTCCTGCTTCTTCTTTTGATTTTTCTTTTGGTGGCAATGTTGTCAAAGCAGGGCCTGGAGAAGAACTGGGGAGAAATACTTGTGAAACACTTTTGTTGGGGGGGTGAGTCTGTGGCCGAGAGGTACCATTTGGATCCAATGTTTGCTGTATTTGTAAATCCTTAGATTTAGATGCTGATGTCAGGGAACTCTCTGTAACACTACATTTCATTTGCTGTTTTTGTGGTGGAGGGGACTCGGCACTAAACAGGCTGCTAATTGAGCCAAACAGATTTGACACTCCTGTGGTCTCTTTATTTGTGGTAGCACTGCCTGGCAAGGAAGCAGTGCTATCAGTTTTGTTTTGCTGATTGGGAGGTGTCTGAGATAGTTTGAGGGGATCTGGCTTTGTTTCCTCTATACCTACTGCAGATTTCAGGAAGTTCATGAAGCTTGCCTGTGGTTGTTCGGAGGGTTTATCCAATGGGATATCCCCCAGTTTATTAGTTGTGGGCTGTCCAGGTGGTTGAGATTTAATAAAAGATTCTTTTGACCCTGAAGGCACTGTGACAGTGGGTTGAATTGGTGGGGATGATTGTTGTACCATGGTAGTCTGACGAGAAAGTCTAGGTTTTTGTGAAGTTGTATGTGAATTAATTGAGAGGGGAGTTACTTGAGCAGTAGTTGGTAGTGTGGGCAAGTTTCTTCTCTGTATGGTAGCTGGACTCTGTATTTCTTCTTTAACACTCTTGGGCTGAGTCACAGCAGCAGTAGATTCTTCTTTGACAATCTTTGACTTCAAACTTTGAAAACCTGATAACAAAATATTCTTAGAATGTTTATCAGTAGCTGGATCATTGGATGAGGTATTAGTTTTGTCCAATTCCACCTCGGATGTTTTGCCCAGAAAAGAGGACATGAGGGAGGATGTTTTTCTGACTTGACGATTTGGCTGCTCTTGTCCTGGTGATACTCTCATTCTCCATTCTTCCTCTGATATATCATCTGCATGCTTCACTACAACCCCATGGGATGAACGTCGCCTTTGGTTTGGCTCGTAACATTTATAAAGTAGTTGCTGATGCGAATTTTCAAGGGGAGAATAGCTCATGGAAACAGCAACCTTTTGAGCAAGGAATGACTTAATTTCCTGGTTGTTCCAACAAGGACCAACACGGTCCTTCCTATGACAAGAAAGGTCAATAACACCTTTGCACTGGTCATCGTAAACATTAGATTGTTTCGGATCCATTCTGACTTTGTTTAAAGAGTAAGACGTGAAATCGTATTCTTGTTGCCCTTGTGACAGAAAAGAATTTTCAAACATCTGAGAGAACTGCTCAAGATTTAAATTCATTATCTGATTTCCTTTTCGATAGGCAGCAGATAAATCTAAGGGGGCATTGAGAAGAAGAGAACCACTCTGATCTTGACCGGGTAGCCAAAGAATTTCATCCTCATTGTAAAGTGGAATTTTAAAGCCACAGACTAAAACCATTTCATTGTGCAGCCAAGCACTGGGACAGCTATCTAGTTTCTGTGTGTTTCCACAATACTCGCCTTCAGGGGCACATGCATACACATTTTCACCTGTTGTATCTGTAAGTAAGGCATAAATGTATTCATGATCTGTGTACACAAAGTAGCCACAGTCACCATCGTCTGCTGGCCACCACATTCCCTGCTCCAAAAGTGAAAGCCACTGTTGATACCACTCAGTGTCTTCAAGATATAATGACTCTTCTGTCTCAGAAATGGCACTAGGATGACAGCCTGAATCTACTGGTCGATCTAATGGACTCTCATAAATTGTGCCATCAGCATGAAAAGTCTGCAAGACTGCATTATCTATTCCATATTGCCAGTTTGCTGAATAAGATAAGCTTGGTGCAGTCTCTTCATAATAGCCTTCATGATATGAAACCCCATTCAAGCTGCAAGTGCTACCATAATTACATAACTGAACTTTCCCAAACTTGTCAGTACTCTGTTGTTTAGTAGATAAGTTCAGAACACCCTCCTCACTGGGAAAACATTGTACATTTTTTAAGTCTACATTATTACGCCATACTTTCTCCTGGGGATACAAATCACCACTCCTGTGACCATCTAATTCATATGGACCAACACACCCTTGCCATGGTGCAGGGGAGTTATTTGGTTGAGAGATATGTGAAGAGCTGCCATGAAGAACAGATGCCTGTAATGACTCACTGCTCTGTTTATAACCTTGATCTTGTCCTTGAAACTGATAATTCAATGACTCATTCTGAAACTGCTGCCACAGAGCACTTTCACGGATCCATTGGTTTTCATCATAAGAAAGACTTTCATAGGGGGACAACTGACCCTGGCAAAGACTTTGCCTTGTAGCTCCATACAAAGATGGAGTACTTCCTCCCACGAATGGCTGCATGTTCTTGATTGGAGAAACTGAACGGCTTTGTAAAATTGAATTAATATTTCCTGTACTGTAAGCCATTGTGTGACCTGACTGAAGTGAGCCAGAATAATATAACTGAGATAAATTACCTGTGCTAATTGAGGAATATGATGCCTGACTCTGATGAGATTTTGCAAAAGTAGCTGATGTTCTTAAGTCTAAACTCTCAGTATCAATTGAGACAGGTGGACTGATTAAAGCATGTCTGCTCTGTCCTGGATTGGGAGAGCCGGGAATTGTCCTTTGACCGCTATCCTTTCCAAAAGCTGGGGTCGTTCTTTGTAACAAGCCTAGATCTGTGGACGTCATTGATATTGTTTGTTGTTCTTTGATTTTATCCACAGTTTCAGTTTGTTTATGAATTAACGAGTCCTCAGTTACATTTTTACTGAATAGTCCAGGTAAAAACCTATGTTGGGCAGTTTGTGGAGTTCTCTTCCCTTTCTCCCCATGTTGGTCTGAAGATTGTTGTGTTATATCAGTGTACAACTTTGTTTGCTGTGGGGCGTTTGTTGTGATTGAATAATTGTGGGCTTTTGGATGCAGTGGTTGTGCAGTTGATGTTTGACAGGTTGTGTCAGTGTTTTCTGGTGATTTTTTTAACTTGTTGAACAATCCTAAGAGCACTCCGGGTTGATTTTCAGTCTCTGGCTGATTGTGAGCAGTCTGGGTTTGAGACAGTGTGATATGCTTTTGTGTCTCATGTATGACTCCCGGCTGTGGCTGAGGAGTCATATTTTCTGAGGAGGATTTGAATAATCCAGAAATTAAACCACTTGCTCGAGTAACATTTTGTGCTGAGGTATTTTGTTGTGTTTGGTTATGATGGGACACTGGGACATTCATTGCCTTTGTCTGTTCTTGGCTGGGTTGTCTTGGTGTAATCCCATGCTGAGCTGATGTGTGTTGTTTGGCATTGATGTTGTCTGCAGAAGCAAATTTAAAAAGTCCAGATAAAAGACCACCTTGTTGTGATTGTGACTGCTGGAGTGGAACAGTATGTTGTCGAGTAAAACCTGGTTTACTTGTGTCCTGCTGGACAACTTGCTGACTTGATGCCCTGTTGTTGAGATGAAGCCCTTTGTCTGAACCTTGAGTATTCTGTTGTTGGAAAACCTGTTGAGTTTGAATATTTTGGCTGCCTGAAACATTCTCAGAGGACGTAAATTTCAGCAATCCAGATAACAGTCCCTTTTGAGGTTGTGTTTGTGGAGGGTCGTTTAAAACCTGTTGCTGACCACCGTAACTGCTGTTAATGTCCCTCGGTTTTTCAGCTTCAGATAACTGTGTGTTGGGTGGTATATTTTCTGTTGATGAAAACCTCAATAGCCCTGAGAGCAGCCCCCCCTTTGGAGGAGCTGAAGAGGTTTGTGGTTGGGGAGAGTGATGAGGATGCTGCACAGGATTATTGCCACTGGGGGGTTGATTATCAAAGGAAGCCTGCTGTGTCAAACTGCTCGATATGTCACTAGTAGAGCCAAACTTAAGCAGTCCAGATAGCAGTCCTCCTTGTTTTGGTTGATTAGAACCCATATGAGAGACATTCTCAGTTGAGCTTCCTTTAATAAGACCTGTCAAAAAACTTTGCGATTCAGGCTGATTGGGAGGTTGATGCTGCAGTTCATGAGTAGATGCTATTAATTTTTGATTTGATGAATGTTGTTGTTGTGAGCCAGTTGGTGCTTTGCTCTCCTGAGATTGCTGATTAGTGGAAAAATTCTGGTTTGAAGCAGGGGAGGCAGATGTAGTGTTAAATATGCTGGAAAACCATCCCTTCTCAGTGCTCTCCTGGGGCACAGCAGAATTCTGTGTGATGTTTTGTGGACTGGACTCATGATATGGTTGCACAGGTTTCTGTGTGTTCATGGAGGCACTAACATCATCACTTGATGCAAATTTTAAAAAACCTGAGAAAATGCCTCCTTCTGATTTGAGGGGTTGCTGAGTGGAGACATTTTCAGAGGATACGAAAGGGAGTTTAGGCTTATTAGTCAATGATGGGTTCTCTACTGGTTTTTGTTGACCGAGATCCTCTGTTGATCTAAATGCAGGATAAACAGCAACAGGTGGAGCCCCCTGCGATGGAAGAGGAGCAGCAGATGTGATCAGTGAACTCAGAGACTTCCTTAACGGACTAAAGAACCCAATGTTTGAGGATTGTGTTTTGTTATTAGGCCCCACTGGCCCTGGAGCAAGTACCTTGTCTTGATTGTTTATCATTGAATTTTGTCCCAAGGGTTTCTCTTGAGAAGAACTTCTTGATTTTTCAAATTTCTTATCTCGGTCTTCCATCACTGACTGTCTACTTTGATGGATATATTTTCCGTCCAATTGTGCATGACCTTGAGAGTGTGTGGTTTCTGATTCATTTTTGTTTTCAGATGGGTTCCCATCTACCCCTGCTGAAAAAAGTTTTAAAGGATTCAATTTCCCCAAAACTGAGTTTCCTAAAGCATTTTCAGGTTTGCTTACAAAGTCAGTCTCACTTCCTTTGGTACTTTTCTGTGTCTGACTGAATATGGGGGCTTTTATTGATTCATGCCTGTGATCGTTACCATCACATGGTAGCTGAGAAGACACGGAAATTAACGACTTTTCAGGAGACGTTTCTACTGGAGAAACAACAGCTACAGGAGTGGAGTTATTTGATTTAGGGATAAAGGATAAGAGCTTTGTCAGCCCAAATTGTGAGGATTGTGCTGATGGTGCCTGTGGATATGAGGCAGGCTGTTTGGGACTTCCCCCTACTCTGTCAGTGAGAGAACTAAATAATGAGCTCATGGCATGTTTTACACCTGAGCCACCCTGGTCAGCAGAAGTCTGTGACAGCATTGGTTCTCTTGGATCCTTGGATGAAGTAGTTTGGTCCTCTCCAAAAGAATCAGTTCTGTTGCTACCTTGTGAAGATAGCCTAGATTTGGTTGATTTAGGAAGGGAGCCGTACTTGCTAATTTCCTCCTCTTTTTCTGCAAGGTATTCTGAAACAGTCTCAACAAGACACTGGAGTTCATCCATTGCATCTACATATTCATCACTAGGTTCTTCAACAGGAGAGAGCATGGCCTCTGGAGTCCATCCCCCAATTTTAGTTTTTCCGCACTTCTTATCGCGAAGACCCTGAGAATTTTCTATGTGACCCTCATAGGAGAAAGAATACCGGTCTCTGTAATATCTTCCATTTTCAGAGTCTTCTACAAAATCAATGTCATCAATATCATCCTCTGCTCCTATGGAGAAATGCACATCTTCAGAACTCGCTTGATCACAATGAAACCGTGCTCTCATTCTGGCATCTTGTTCTTTTTTGTAGTTCTCCAAAGTGTGGTCCAGCTCATTCTTAGCCCACATCCTTGTCTTGTAGAGAAGTTCATTCTTGTGTGGCCGGAAGCATGACGTCAAACGCTCCTCCTCCTCCTGCATCTCTGTGACCTGCCGCATGAACACCTCCCCTCTCTTCTCTCGCAGAAGTGCAAGGTCAGAGGGAAAAGCTCCTTCTCTCATTTTGTCTGTCTCTGTATTGAGCAGCCTTCCTGGGTTCTTTAGTGTTTTCTTTCGCCGTCGATCAATCGTGTCATAGGCCTCAGGGTAGGTGGCAGGCAGAGAACCATAGCGTTTGACATTTTGATGGTTAGAAGTGTGTGATAACTCTGGGTAGGATGGTCCCATTCGGAGAAGAACATTGTCTTCCTCATCATCTAGGAAGTCACTCAGCTGAGGCTTGCTCTGGCATTTGTATTTGTATTCCCAGTCTTCTACTCCCATGCCCGAATCTACGGGTATAATCCTGACCCTTCCTTTCTGGTTTAACGATCTTATTTAGAATAAAAAAATATATTTAAAAAGGATGGGGAAAGGATAAAAGGAAAGGGGAAGAAAAGCAAACAAAAGAAAGATGCAAACAAAAAACAAGTTAAGTAGCACAGTAAATGGAGAACAGTTTCATGCATCTATTCAAAGAAAGAAGAAAGAAAAAAAGACGAAAAAGAAAGAAAGCGCATACACAAAGAAAAACACATCACAGAACTGTGGTTATGGATCCTTAATCCAGAAAGAATCATTAAAATGGCCACTTCTGTCACTGTAAATCTAATAGTTAATGGATTTTTTGATTAAATTAATCAAAAGAGTGGAACTTTTTCAATTAACACTCATACATTAGCATTTTTAAGATGAAGTAAGTAGGAATTTTAATCCGTGTTTAACCGAGTGACTTTGCCTACCTGCTTCCTCTCTGATCCCGGTAGTCCAGGTCAAAACTGTGGACAGAGTCCGTGCAGGAGTCCGGATGCTGCTGTAGCCGAGGCCCCATGGGATACTGGTGCATGGAGGAGTTCGGCTGAGCCGTCGAGTGGTAACGTGGAGGCAGACTGTTACTCGTCTCACTGCGGTAGTCACTGTCCCGGTCATCAACGGCACTGTCCTGGTCATCCAGAGCTGCCACAGACCACAGAATGACCAGAGTAAATCTTACCTGAATCATGAGCAGCAAGTATTTCTTTTTGCTTTTTCTCTCTCTCTCATTTTCTATTCTTTTGGATAAGTCTTGTATGTCTTGTCTTATATTTTTCTCATACAAAAGCCTGAATAAATGATTTAACCTAATAAAAACACTTTTAAAAGACTGCAAACTCGCCCTGTTAAATTGAAGATACTGAGATATGTGTTTGTTAGTGTTATCATATACATTGATCTGCATATAATTATATTACATTTTGGTGATATGTCTGCAAAGATTCTCAGTCATCTAGGTCATTACAACCTTCAAGACTTGCTTTACTAATTCCAGTTGCCAATGTCTATCTCCTGAACAAATTTTTGGTAATGTTCTCTCGTAAAAGGTACAATAAAATCGAGCTAAAACTATTTTTCCAACCCTAAAAAACATATTTGAAGAGGTTAATATCTGTCTGAAGAATGGCTGAGTTCAGGTTTGTTCTTTTTTTAAAGATACACTGATTCCTCCAACTGGGAGGTAAAAGGACAATAAAATGTCATGGTCATATAAAATATAAATATAGTTGAGGAAAGACTGCCACCAACCAGTTTAGTGATACAACTGCAATGTACCACTGGTAAGAGCTTGTCTTGTGACATTTATACATTAAGATTAAGTAAACATGGGTCATAAAAATATATGACATCTGCACAGAGCATACTGTAGATAACAGGAAAAAAGCAGGAGAAGGGAGAATTAATTAAAAAAAAGGACAGGAGAAACCCAGGAAAATGCATAAGAATGATAAAATGAGAGTAAAATGCAAGGGAGCTTTATAGATGATATGTTTTTCAGGGGATTATAGGACATTGGGTCATGCAGAGGGCACTGAGGATTAACCAGGAGGGAGAACTTCATCAAAGTGTAATTTTTACATACTCAGTGGTTCAGCCCATCCGAAATAGTTGCCTGGTGAAAGTGCAGATGTTAGAGGTGAGAGGTACAGTCAGAGGAGGTGGAGGTGTGAAAACCAAAAAATTAAAAAAGTGTTCTTGTGTTGAAGAAGTGGGTGAATAAGGTAATACGTTCTCAAGAGTGGGAAGGAACCTTTCATCATTCTTTGATTAGTGCGTAAACAAAGATAATGATTTACAGATTTAATCTTAATTGTGAAGTCTTCATTTTCAACTTTTAGTGCAACAGGGTCACAAACTGGACAAAAAAACCTGAGAGCCACAAGGATGGATAACTGTCGCCATCTAGAGGCCCACAGCGGTATGGGCGCACACACTCACAGCACTGAGAGGCTGCAAATGGCAGCGGGCGACTCTGGACGTCATCCTGAAGAGGGTACTGAAAACAAGAGAGGAGATAAAAACAGCAGAGTGGTTTTCATGTCCTTCTGAAAACAAGTACAGCAACACGTCACCGTCATTAGAAAATGTAGTAGTAGACAGGGACGCACAATGGATTATTTTTAGATATATAAACAGACCAATTACTTATAAATAAACATGACAGAACCTTGACTTTTACCTCATCGTGTATTCTCAGTGTGTTGATGTGCTCCAGTTTCCCCGTCCAGTACTGAGCCTCATCGTCGGGGATATCTGGAACCATAAAACATGCTACATTAAACTACAAGTATCATCTTCTATAATACATTTATGCCTGTTTAATTTATCATACGCTTCTAAGGAACGAGGAGCCAGATGTCAGAGAAAACAGTAAAAAAAAAAAAGAGAAAAAGGTGCTTTTTCTCGACTGAACCCCGCTTATCCAACCTTATCCAACATCACTGTGCTGTGAAAAATCAGGTATTCTCACCAAAACCCTCATTTCAGGTGGGGAGATTTGCTCTTCACAGCAGCAGACAGATGCACATTAAAGGCCCCACACACTCGCAAAAGGCCAGGGCTTCAAAGACAGACACACACACACGGACCCAGAGCTTTAATGAATGGCTCTGGTGGCACAAAGAGTCACGATAGCCTCCCCGCAAACCTTGAAAGGTCTCCTCTTAAAACAGAAGAGGAAGAGGTCGTGTATGCTCTGTGTCCCACTAAGGAGACGGTTAACCTGTTTTAACTTTGATGGCTTTTCGTCATAAGGTTTGAGGTGTATGTGCAAGAAGATACTGTCCAAACTTTTTTTTAAACAAGGGCCAGATTTGATCATGTGAAGATTCACACCTTTTTTTTTTTTTTTTAACAGTAAAAGTTAAATACAAATGCTGTTTTATAATAATTGTCACAATAATTGTTTTTAAATGGCAATGTAACCAAATCTTAACCACGCAGGAGTGACCAAATGGAAAAAATGTTCTTTCACAATCTGGAGTCAGAGAACATCTTGATGGGGGCTGTGAGTGAAAACGCGGGTTGCAGTTCATACACTGAAAGAATTAACAAAGTTTCAACATTCTACTATTTATTTACACGTGTGCATCGCACAAAACACACTCACCGAAATCTCTCCCACCTGACAACACAGGCAGGTAGGAACCAAAAACATGAGGGGTGTAAATAAAACATAAATTCTAATTAAAATAATCACCCACGTTATTTATATACACACACATATAGATATATATTAGTTTACTAGTCAAGATATTAGATATTTAATGTGTTCTATATAATATGCAATGCATGTATTTCATAAGATTATAAGAAGATACAATGACATAAAAGGAGGTGAATGTATGTACAGTATGTGTCTGCCACGGCTAAAATACATAAAACAATTCAACATGAACACAGTGCAACACCCTGTATATGATAAAAAACGTGAGTTTAAAGAGATTTAAATGTTGCATTACAATAATTATAATATAACTAAATGAGTAAAGAGGCAAAGGAAAGAAAAAATTGGCATAAAACACCAAGAAAAACAAACTAAGAATAGTAAAAATTTATATTTTCATCAGATAACTGATCTGTATATTGTAATAAAGCAGAATTAGAAAAAAAAAAATGGAAATGTAGCTGTGGATGATTCCAGATGGATTCTAAACTGTCTCACAGTTGAACTTTCCTCTTCCATCATATAAGCAACAGGTACAAAAGCTTTCTGAATGGGTGCTTTAATCGTGTTAGCTACTGCTAACGGAAACAACCTGGAAGTTCAAAATTATATTTACTAAAACCTTAAGTTAATAAAAGAAAAAATCCTTAGTGGAACCAGAGACGGGAACAGTGAGACACATAATCTGTGACAAATATCTAAGAGTTTCCCATTAACATCATGCAATGAGATCAAAGGTATGGATGTTAACTTGATTTAGAGAAGAAAATGTGATCAGATTTTACTCACGTCATGAGCTTTACTTGTGCTCTGTTTAAGAGAAAATCAGTGCTTACGTAAAAACCCCAGAGCAGCAGGTTACACTACATACATCAGTTTGTTATGAGTCGCCTCAGGCTGAACGGTTTTCCCTTTGTAGGGTCAGAAACAGACGGCAGACATTTTAGCAGGAAGTATTTGTGGCCTTTAACTGTGGAGATCAGGCTTTGATTTGCTCAGTAGGTGACCTGAAGCCCTCAGGTTCATCACGTATATACACCCACCCACCCACCCACCGCAGGCAGAGCAGGGAGTGCAGATGACGTGTTTGCCAAAACGTCTTACGCAAAAGAAGACTTTTTTCAAGTGTGGAAACAGGAAAAAAAAAAAAAGAAAGAGTAGTTCTCACCAAAAGGCAGCTCGAAGCGAGTGTCCAGCAGGACGCGGTGAGGTGTTGGGTTCTTGGTGCCGTAGATTTCATCCGCTTTCATCAGCACTTCTGCGTCCAGGAAAATCCACTCGCCTGAACCCTCCTGAAATTACATGAATATATTGATATGTGAGGGAAACAATTCTGGTTTTCAGTGTGCAGTGTTTTGTAGAGAAGGTGCAGAGTGAGAGCTTCTCACTTTTATATACTGATACTTACAGGGTTTTAAAGTTTTCATTTTACACTTTGCTTCATGAAAATGACTGGGATTACTATTATATCTTGTCATTTTTGTTTTCAATTTGCTTTACAACAGATGAAAAACAGACTTCAAGATTCAAGGAATTCAAGGATTTTTTCCTCAAATTCAAGGACCAAATGTGTTGACAGCTTAAGATGGTAAGACAACTTGTAAGAGCCGCTTCGCCCATGGTGACCACAACATTTCAAGCACTTTCAATGACCCCATGTCTATTCAGGGTGTGATTTTCACAAACTTTCAAAGATTTCAAGGACCAGCGGGAACCCTGTAATTAATAATTAACAATAAAAGAAAATGAATGAACAGGCAAATCTGGGTGTGTGAATGAGTCTAAGGCCTCGGAAAACACCTCATAGCAAACAAAGCAAATAAAAGCAAAACAAAGAAAAACAAAGAAAAAACAAAGGATTGTTTTCTCTTTTCAGCATAAATACTTCACATGATCTTAGATTGGTATGAGCTTAGACCTGAAATCTGCTACTTTATTCAAATGTGGAATGATTGTATTTACATAAACACAAACATCTTGCGTATGCGCAAAAAAACTTTTTTGTGTAAATAAATATATAAAACAGGAAAGCTGTTCCTTGCTTCACACTTATTTGTGCAGTTGTGAAAAATGTTGAAATAAAATATATTAAATTCAAATAAGAGGCCACAACACATCTGAATATCCTTGGTGGTAACAGAATACACTTAGTCACGCCAGAGGAGACATTTATTTTGGAAAATAATTTAATAATTTATCCGTGTTCTGTAATGTAGGTGTTGTGTTTTCAAACCTCCTCCGATTGTCGGACGCTCTTGAGAGGGATCCAGGAGGTTCCCACCATGGTGTCCCAGATGAGGCCTTTGTTCCACACCTCAACAATGAGGCCAAGGTCCAGGCGACTGATCTCACTGAGGAAAAGTGGAAAATAAAAAAAAACAGGGACATGTTTAGCTTTGGTAATAAAACTGGTTTCCTGGTAAACAGCAGGACGATGGATGTATCATTTTTATAAGTGGAGGCTTTGTTATCAGAATTAAAACAAATGTCCAGTGTTTCTTTCTGAGTCCCGTTCAGTGAAGCAGAAATTTCTACCTGGTTACGGTCAAACCACTGGCTGATAACAAAGCCTATTTCCTCTTTTTGTTATTTACTGGCTGTCATAATCCATGGCAGCCTTGTTTTTTTAATCATTCCGTGTGCTATTCAAAGGGCTGAAAAACATTGTGATGACAGCAGTAAAATGGAATATCAATTTTGAAAAGGAGCCGTGACCGAGGCATTTGCATACTCTCGTGTGTAGCCGTTTATGACGATCAACAAGGGGCCAAACAAAGGGAAAGATGAGAGGAAAGATAATCAAAGAGAACAGCTAATTGAGAGAAGTGCCGGGGGGACGGGGCGGGAGTGTAGGGCGTCCAGAGTGTCCAGGTGCAGAGATAAAGGCTTTGTAAATCATCTGCTCATGGAAAACTGGCAGATAATAAATAAATCTAACAAGATATTAATATAAAACTGTTAACAAATCTAACTGAGGGGCTGCTTTTGTTTAAAATGTCACAGAAAAAAAACATCTGTCGTTTTATTTAAGTGATTTATTTTCATGCGTCTGTAGGGTAGATATGAAGTTAGAACCACTTAGCTTAGCATTAAGACTGGACAGTGGGGATGCTAGAAAACAGCTTGCGCAGTGGCAGCGAGTAAATAAATCTAACAAGATATTTAACAAATCTCACTGAGGGGTGCTTTTGTTAAGATGGATGTCTTTTTTATTTAATTGATTTATTTTCATTGTGTCTGTGTCTGTAGGGTAAATATGAAGCCACAGACGGTTACCTTAGCTTAGCAAAGGCTTATGCCAAACTATCAAATGTCACATAATAAACATATTGTTTTATCTTTTAATCGTCTATTTTACTTAATTTTTGTTAGTATCTGTCTGTACATAATATGAAGTTACAACCACTTAGCTTAGCTTAGCATTAAGAATGGGCGCTGGGGATGCTAGGTAACAGATTACGCAAAGTGGCAATGAGTAAATATTTCTAGCAAGATATTAAAATCAAGTTGTTAAAACCATTTTTGTTGCGTTCACTGCGTTAAAAAGAAAGATGGCAATCTCTATTTTTATATTTTACTTGAGCCGAGTCATTGCCTCTTTGTGTTTAATGAATATATTTGGGTGCTGACAGGTGGTGCGGCGCGTGCACTGGAAACGCCATTGAACGCTTTTGTGTTATAAGTCGAATTAAAGTGAGGCGGCACATCATTAATGGAGAGTAGAGGGATGAAGGTCTGGAAAAACAAACACCGTCGCAAGGAGAGAGTTTACAAAAGACAAACAATGACACATGCAACAACGCGCTGTCCCTCTCGTCACCATAGATACCTTTTCACTGGGAAAGTAATATGAGGAAATTAATCCATTGAATTATGGGAAGGGAAATGAAGAGCAGCTGTTTTGACAAAATGCCTTCCTAGAGGGAGTTGCAGAACTTGAAGAACAGACTTTTCTTTTGACCTACAGAGTGTGCAGGTTTCAAAACTGAATAACAGGAAATGTGAGTCAACAGTGGGCAACAGTGTATGTGCAGCTTCACATAGATTATGATCTTTTAAGATAAACAGCCCATAAAGTCTTGTCAAAGGAAATATCTACATAACCTCAAAAATGTATCGTCAATGCAGAAAACCAAGTGTTGCAGTTGATCCAATACTTTGTGAGGTTTAGTAGCATTTTCTTTTATCCTCTATGATTTTTTGCATGTCTTACAGCTGGTAATTTAAGTAAATAAAATGTAATTAGCACAAAAAAAATCCTACATTCCACCCTGTGTCTGTCATGACTTACAACATGAAATCCTGTTCCCAGCACGGCTGGTCCCCTCGCACAGTGATGGTGGTGCTTTTGACATTTTGCACCTTCAGTGTCACGTAGGTATTGAACTTGTCTGAAAACAAAGGAGAGAGAGATTATAGTTTCCAGTCATAGTGAGGTAGTCTCTAAACACTGAGCCCATATAGTTGCGTTTAATATTTTCAACATTATACATGACAATATACTTTATTTTTACTATTAACACTTAAATAACTTAGCAGTTAATACAACATTTGTGGCGATTTTTATAAACATAGTCCTCTAATTGCTTGGCAAATATTTGCAGCTATAACTCACGTCCAGGTCACATGACAGTGGTGGTGGACATTTCTCTTGGTGTGTTCCAATTGTAGTCGGAATTTCAGAGTTCATATTCGGAAGTTTCAACTGGAACAAAATCAGAGCAACCTCCAAAAACCCCAATTTGGGATTCCAAGATGGCTGCCACTAGCATCAGTAGTGAAAACACTCGTCTTCTTTTACTGTTAGTTTCACTTCTGTCTTATTTGTGTCACATTAAATCAGTCATACACATAGTACTGTTGCATATTTATCTGTTGACATGTTGCTACGCTGTCTGTGTTGTGCAAATACCGTGTAGAGTGTATTGCTAACTGCTAATAATGCTAGGCTGGGGTGCCCATGAGGGGCAGATAAGTGCTGCTCACTGCTCCGGCGTGTTCACTACTGGTGTGTAACAGGTTAACTGCAGAGGTTTCATTCACTCCATCGCCATAGCCCGAAACTTAACCAGCAGATCAGATGTTCAGACTAATGCAGGTAATACTGAACAGGCTCTTTGTGTGGGAGCAAATGATATCATGAGCTTGAGCAGGAGTGAAAGCAGACAAGCCTCCTCCCACTCTCTATGCTGAGCCAAGCCAGGCCAGGCCAGCGAATTGACCCTGTTAATCTCCAATCAGAGGCAACTCCACACACAGAGAAAGGGAGAGTGAGAGCAGATCCAGGATCCAACTTCCTGCACTGCCTCTCCTACTCGTACTCTTTATATTTGCCCTCTAAACATACAGTACAGTGTGTGTAACAGAGGGCGCTGATGACATATAAAGCTGAAGTATGTTTACTACAGAAAAGGTCTCCGTCAGACCTGATTCCATCAAGACTGCAAGTGAATTCCAGCTTGGATAAAAGGTGATTCGACGACTGCGGGAACTTTTGTGACACCGATTGTTGAGCTCAACATCAGCCTCTGCAGAACCAGCGACGCTGGACAGTGGAGTCACAACCGACTGCACCAGCTGTCAGCACCAGGCGAAGGGTGAGGGAGGGTGAGGAGGGAGGGTGAGAGGGATTAGACACAAGCCTGAAACACAACAACCACTTTTCATTTCCTGCAGCAGGGCAGAGCGTCAAACTCGTCTCCCGTGTCTCTCCATTCTAGCACCATGAAATATATAAATTCGGCCAGAGTGAATTTATATATTAGGCCAGAGTGAATCAGCTAAAACATCTAAAACCAGATTCAAGTTATTCAAAGTTCATTGTGTTCACGTGTACAGTATACGAACATACAGTACAGAATCATGGGCCCAAAGAAATATTTCCTGGACAATAAAAGGTATATTCAATTCTATTCAATTCAACACTGTATGAGTTGAAACTCAGTGTGTTTTCCCACACACAAAATGAGTGTGTCCTAAAAATAAAGATAATTTACCTTTAAAACCATCTGTATTCAATTCAATTCACAATTCAAATCTTAGTCCTAAACTTTACCAGTTCCTCAGAAATGAGGTTCTTCATCATCAGGACCAGGTTCTGGTCTCCATGACGTCAGTGTTTATGCCAGAAAATGTCCTAAAGAGGTCACAAATACAATTTCACACACACACACATACAGAGAGAGTCCACCTTGCGCTGTATGTATGGGAAATAAAAGCAGAGCCTCAGCTGTTCCTTAAAAGACAGACCACCTGACCGGGTTAAACAAAGATTCTCCCTGGTTACCCCGGCAACATATTGAAACATTTACTCAGCACATAGCCTCTAACACGGCAGCCAGATAAGTAAACGTGACTCTTGACACAACGAGACAGTAAAACAGTCGCCACGGGTGGACACTCGCAACATTCCTCTGCCCGTCACTCCGTGTAAATAAAAACAAAAGATCGTAAACAAATGTACCGAGCTGTAAACAACCAGCGGAGTGACAGCTTTGTCAGTGTCCCCCTACGACAACAACCACCAGTGACAGGACATGGGCCCAATTAGTGTCTTAGAGGACAGTGGTAACAAAGCCATAATTACAAAAGGAGCCTGGGGGATGTTCAAGCCTTTCCCTAATTAGATAGTCCATGCTTTGTGCCACACTTGGGCCGCCTCCCATGAATAGAGGAGATGAGATAAGGGAGGAGGATGTTGGATTAGATAAGGGCCACTTAGTGGCTGTGGGACCTTTACAGCAGGTGGTGTCCACTATATATGGCCGATACAATCTGCACTGTGGAGGAGGAAGCAGTGGTAACTGGCTGGAAAAACACAAATCACACATGCATGCACACTAGAGTCTGAGCCATGATGGATTTATGAGGCCAATACTGGATTATCAGTGTCAAAATGATATAGATGTAAGGATAACGGATATTAATCCCCTTTATTGAAACATTATGCTAATAATGTGAAATACAAGAGAAGTTAAGTCAATAAATACACCAAATCAAGTGTACCGTTGAGTTATTATACATTGTTATTGATATAGTGCTTTTAAAAGGGAGCTCAAAGATGCTTTACAGATAATAAAAAAGTCATAAAACAAAGGCAAGAAAATACACAAAATTCTATTACACTAAAAACAAGACCTAAAACCACAATAAAACAATTTAAAATAACAGTAAATTTTAACGTGAGAGTAAAACGTGAATTAAATATGTTGAAATATGTGAAAGCTTATATGTTGTTATTGCTGGACATCTTTTATAGTCCCAATTTTCAATATTATTATTGGTAATTCAACATCAGTCAGGCTCGAATTAACGTAAATAACTTCAGTAGACTCATAAGATATGTTCCCCATTCATTTGACCACTTTGGATAAGAATTATTGATAATAACATCCCAGTGTATACTTTTGGTCAGAGTCCAGAGTCATCCCAACCCTAATCTGAAATGACACCTGGAATCAGATGAGGTGAACTGTAGGTTCAGTATTTGTCCTGTCTTTCGTTTTTTTTTTTTTTTTAGCTCTTAAGTTCGCTGCATCTTCATCTAATATTGATCGATGATGAGTTTTTTCAATGAATTAGTCAGAGAAACACAGGTAGTCGGAAAGGCTTGACATTTTAAATACAGGCAGCTCATCAATGTTGCATGAGACAGCAGCAGATACAGAGCCATCAGAGGACTTCAACACAGCTGAAGACCATCTGAGGTGGTTGTGTGTGTATGTGTGCGTGTCCTGGGAGTCTTCGCATAAAAACAATACTTAAATTCTCAGGCACGCAAAAAATACAGAGACTGCACATAAATTCAGGAACACACGGCGCTTATCTGGCCTGACTTTCCTGTGGCCATTCAGTGGAAAGTACGACATCTGGCCGGTGGCCCAGACAAGGTCGCCTCTAGTTTGACTTGCACAGAAAAACAATTGATGCAAGGCCCTGAAAGTAAAGCCCAAAATCTACCTTGGTGAAGGTGTGGTGGAAGCACATGATCACACAGCCTTGTGTAAACTTCCTCCAATGGTCACACGACTCTCTTTGGAAAACAAGTTAGGATTATCACACGGACTAATTAACAATGAGGACATGTGTTACATATTCCTTTCCCTAAACCTGAATAAACAGGAGGGAGCGACTGGTATTTCCCAGAATTCACATAGAAATGGGAAGTACAGTGATATACAGGCCAGAGAACATTTACACAGGAAGCTGTTCTCAATATACTCTTCCAGCCAGTAAAGAGGACATGAAGTGCAGATCTATCTATCCATCTATATATCTAGTGTTGATGCACAGCTGTGTGTATATGAATGGCCATTTCAATACTTATAGAAATATAAGATTTAAACAATACTGTATGTGGTTTAAGGAACACAGGCAACCAGATAACGAGAGAAATATTGTGATTTAGGGCTGCAATGATTATTCATTAACTATTTTTTGATAATCTATTAACTGGTTTGAGTGTTTTAAACAGTTAAAACAAGTTTTCAGATTTTTTAAATGGGAATATTTTCTGGTTTCTTTGCTCCACACAACAAATAAACCATTAAAACTGAATGATTTTTGGTTTGTGGACAAAAGTTTGGCGCAGTTTGGCGCCTCCACCACGTATGAATGCGTCCAGCGTCCTCTTGTCTTTTATGTTATGATGACGTGTCCATGTGGGACATCATGTCAGTGGGAATATGCAGAGAACGGTTGGGAGAAACTTTTATTTTGCTCTAAGAGGCCGCAAATGTTTGAATAACGTGGATTAAATTCCAAAAGCAAAATATTACATTAATACCAAATAATACGACAGTATAATAGTATTAAATAACCATTTACACTTCCTGTGTAACCTGAGTTGTCAGCGTCGTTGCACAGAATTATCTGGGTTGTTTGCTCTGAGGCAGGCGTGACATGTGGTGTGGCCCAGTGAAGGGAGGAGGCCCCAGCCCCACACACACACACACGCACATACACACATACACACACACACACACACACACACACAGATAAAACCAACAGAGGCTCACAATCTAAAAACAATATCTCAGAGAAGCAGAGACACTTCTGTCACGCAGGCTTGTCTCACACTGGGTGGGTGTGCTGCATGTCAAGAAACGTTTCTGTCACTGTCCACGTGAGACCACGTGTGTCACACTGTGAGTGAGACATGTGGCTCGTTTTTGTCACGTGAGAGAGCCGCGCGCGTCTCAGGGCACAAATATACATTGATTCAGTGTCTCTATCTGAGACTTATGTCACAAGCAGAGCACGTCTTTTCCCTGTTTCAAAGTAAAAGCCGGGATCACGTAGTGAAATGACACAGGTCTGGTTTGAAAATCGCAATTGACGATTGGAAATCTGATCTGAGACTAGGGCTGAACGATTTTGAATAATTATGTACAGTATTTGCGATTATTTTGACTGAAATTGCAATGTGATTCGCGATATGAGAGGGAATTTTAATTATTTGATTATTCCCATTTTCATCTGAATCACATATTTAAAACGATTAGTGTGTGATATTTGTGCAATTCCATGAGTTTTCTTCAGTCTGTCCCGACAATATTTAATCCAAAATGGTAATGGCAGTAGGCCATATTGCAATTAAGATAAAATCTTGTTTAATTGTTCAGCCCTATCTGAGTCACATCAATAATAATAATACAAAAATCTGACCTTAGCCTTTTGCAAATTAGGATGAGAATCCTCCACCGCCCGGCAATCTGAATGTAGCCTTACGACATATAGACCCATGGATAAAAAGGGGAGGGACTAAGAGGAACAAATGTAGAGACCTGCTGGATAATTGACTTTACAAAGGTCAGTTAGGGACTGAGAGTGAGAGTGAAATGTCAGCAGCAGATCCAAAGCTGCCAGAGCTGGTGTCTGCCCTGCTCTGCTCCCGACAGAAACGTCACAGGGCTTTAAAGTCGATGTGAGAGATTTACCCGGGTGGAGACTGTTTGGACTTAGCAGCCACTGATCGGAGCTCACCTGTGCACGCTTTGGCACGGAAGGACGCAGCATTACGTCACACTAAATCAAACCTGGCCCCAGGAGGACTGCCAGAATTTGGGTGATTAACCTACATGTGAAAATGTAGCCTACGTGTGGGGCGTGTGTGCAGAATGTGGGCGAATAAACATTAAGTTTTTTGTTTAAGTGACTCACCTGGAGATCCCTGGAGTTTGGCTTTTTTCACTGTAAAAGAAAAGGAGAAAAAAATCAATTTAAGTGATTTTAACCTGAGGGAAAAACAAGTCAGAGAGATGCAAACATACGACTGCGGCCTGAAGAATACATTCATATGCAGGGATGTGAGACGTGACTCGCTGCCTCGTGACACCTGAACAACAGCCTCATGACGCTGAGCAGCAACACTTCACACGTTTGTCAGAATGAAAGGAGACAAAAACAAAATAAACAAACGCGATGTTTCCATTGAGTCACTCTGCCTCACTGTGTAATAATAATAATAAACTTATAATAATAATAATGTGTCCAGGACAGGACCTCCAACATTGTCCACGACCGTCTATAAAGGACACCGCATTGTCTCCAGTTCACCTGGACAGCCTAAATAAAATGTTACAACTAACCTGAACCCTGATAATGTACTGACTCAGTATTTTGAGCGGGAAATGGTTATTTTGACAAAATTATTCTCATTTTCATTTCAATAGCATGTTTAAAAAAACGATAACTCTGTGATATTTGTGCAGATCTGTGAGAAATAAAGACGTTTTCTTCCATCTGGAGAGTATGACGTGTTTAGATCAGGACAATATCTAATCTTAAAATGGTCATTTGACACAAGTAAATATTGCGTCTCCTGCGATTTGATAATTGTGTAGTATAATATATAACATACTAAGGAATTATAAGTCTGAACAGTTGTAGTACAAACAAACACACAATGCCAGACCTGGATCAGGACAGATGGACTCGAGATAACAAACAAAAAATGCAAAAATGTCTGGCAACAGCAGCCACTTCCTTAAACCTCTATTTAATCATTTTCGGTTTATTTTTAGACGCACCATCTTTATTCCCCCTTGATGCATCCATACAATAATGTCTGTGGGATTGCAAAGCACTTTGCAAGGGGGGATTAATTGTGATTGCCGTGGCAGAATTATGTGTGCAGGAATGTAACCTACTAAACCTCTGCAGCCTGTGACGGCAGATGGACAAGGACGGGATGACGGAGGCACAAATGATGCTTTTCATATTTTCATGTTTTAGCTCCCCCAAGTCTTTATACTGTATTGTACAGGAAAACAACAATTGCGATTGTAGTCCAGATACATAAATGTTTGAGTTTTATCCACAAAGAGAAAGTAAATTTGATCAATTTTCCACTGAAAAATCAACATTTTCCCCACGTTAACCATGTCAAAGAAGAACTGAAGCACTTCCTGTCTTGTACAAACGTCAGTGTGACGCGATCAGTGGAAAAAGTGAAGAAACAGAACAGTGTTTGGTTTTTTTCTTTTGTCCTTTCCACTCACTTACACACTTTTCGCAGTCACTGACCAATCACAGACCAGTGGCCTCACGTCCTGATTTGCATGATGTTATTTAGAGCCGTGACACAAAAGCAAAGGGTGGCTATTATGGTGGAAACTGATGCTTATCATTCCTCTGTGGGTTTAGAGGCTATTCAGCCTCAAACAGTGCTGGACGCAGGGCTCACCAGCATTTACAGAATAATTATTACCAGAATTATCGCCCTACTAGGGCTGAGTAACACTACTGACTTCCTGAATTGATTTAATTCTGATTCACACTGGTCCAATTTGATGTGATTTCTGATTCTATTTGATATTAATAAATTTAGTGCAGTCTCTGTTCATTATCTGCCTGTTCTTTGTGTAATTTAGTGTTAAGTGTTTTTCATGTGTGTTTTTGGTATTATTCCACATCAACAGTCCTGTTTAATGTTTCTAGTATGTCAGCAGCCAAGTTTTAAGACGTGCCAAGCAAACCTTTCAATGTCTAATGTGAGTGACGGACAGATACATGGACAGACAGACAAATCCTTGCATTTATAGACAAATATTTCAGTTTCCAGACCATTTTCGCTGCTGCAAATTGTACCAAATGTGAATCTCTCCAACCTGGAGCATCATTAACAACAGGGCTGTGCAATATATCGATATTATATCTATCTTGTTAGATTTTGATAAGGTATCTGTGATGAGTTTTTCTGGTTTTAAAGGGCATTGAATCGACAATCATCAAATGTATTATATTGAATAAATTAGCAAAATACACTAAATAATATAAATTAAATATGGTACATATAAAAGTACATTTAAAAATGTCACTTACGTAATGTTAAGTCTGATTATTTGTGGTTTTGACCACATTTATAGTCAATTTCATTTAATTTCAACAACCCGTGTGCAGCTTTATATTCAAATATAGCTATTAGATATGTAGAAAATATCCAGTTGTTATTTATAAGCCTTAATTTAAAAAATATTAATGTTTAAAAATCAAAAAATGACCCAAAAGTAGTGACATTAAGGCACTTAATGAAAAAATATGACGTCACAGTAAAGTCATGCATGATTAAGAAAATGCAAAGTGCATCAGACAATTTGGAGTAGTTATCAATTTGCCCAGCAGAGGGACTTATTTCAAACTGGCTGTTGCATGGGGTCATCAGGTGGAGAGAGAGAGACAGACACAGAGAGAGAGAGAGAGAGAGAGAGCAACAGATGGCCAGAGGATTACTGTCCACAATCTTCTAAACGCTCTCTCTGCCTCTTTCCCTCATAATTCCACTGCTCTGCTGCTCGCTGCGTTCAGCCAAACCACTCTGCCCGCAGCTCTAATGTTGTTACAGTGCGG
Organism: Solea solea; assembly: GCF_958295425.1. Taxonomy (NCBI): domain Eukaryota; kingdom Metazoa; phylum Chordata; class Actinopteri; order Pleuronectiformes; family Soleidae; genus Solea; species Solea solea. The sequence continues at coordinate 18,164,093 of NC_081152.1, forward strand.
CTTGACTTCTGTCTTTCAACCTAAATCCATTTTACTCATCCCGGTGCTGGGCCAACATCGTCGTCACAGGCTGCAAACAAAATGCTGCCACTGCAGTCGCGACGACAACTTTGTTGTGTTACTGTGTTTTGATTTTTTTTTTTGTAATTCCAGGGCCGTGACAAAGATGTGCTCTGTCACTGTTCACTAACACGAGCGCGTGTCAACAGATGAGTCAAGTGTACAAAAGGCGCGATGATGCGTGAAACAAGCGGGACATCCTGTGTGGTCACTGTTCAGCTGGTGATAAATAAGGCTGAGGTGCTGACGTAGGGGGAGCGGGGAGCCTCCTCATTCACCACCTCACTGTTTCATCTCATGCAGCTGATAATGAGAAGCTGTGACATCTGCTCTACACTTTGTTATTGTCTGAGGTTTTTTCCCCCCCGATACTTTCACAACAGTACCTACGTATGGGCAAACATTTTAGATACCAATAATATCACGAGACAACGATTCTGTGGTAAACGATACACTGCGAGACAATCATACATCACAATATCTGTCTCACTGAAGACAACTACATTAAAATGAAAAGTTAAAAGTGCAGGATTTCTCTGTTTATTCACAACACAGAGAACAAAGTGCATAAAGTCTATGTATTGAATGTGGATGGAGCATCTCTTAACGTAGCTTTCTCCACTCCATTATCCTGCTGTTCACTATCATAGACCATATTTAAAAAGTGGACATAGTCTTCTGCTTTGCCAAATGAAGCCAACCCAGAAGTAGCAACATTTTGTATCGCCACTAGGAGGTCTCAATTACTAGTTTCTAATCTTCTTCACTTATGGAAATAAAGTTCCTGTTTTGAAATACATAGATGATAAAGCACATCTGTGAATCGAGAACCTTGAGACTTCACAACAAGAATTCATTTTAACTTTCATACACAGTCCATGTTTACTACACAAACCGCGAAGATCCACAGCATCTATTGATGTTTGTGTCCCCCATCTTCCGTATTATTATTTAAATGTTTATTAGAAAGATATTTTAAACTTTTATCCAGCTGAATTTCTCTAAATCTGATTGTTTCTATCATTCTTTGAAGCATTTACTTATATATTGTTTACTTTTTAAAGTGCTTCTTTGTGCTCATTTATTTCTTTAAAACTGCACTGAGTGACCTCCGTGTATGATTATGTGCTCACTCACTCACTCACTCATCTGCTACCGCTTTATATTCCACATGAGGGTTGCTGGTGCCAATCCCAGCTGACAGTGCAAAAGGCGGAGTCACACCCTGGACAGATTGCCAGTCCATCACATTTCAGTCAATTTAGTGTGTTCAATTTTGGCTAATCCCTAAATCTGCATGTTTTTGGACTGTGGGAGGAAACTGGAGAAGATGCAAACTCCATTCTTATGATAATATGCTCAAACAAATAAAATCGTCCTTCATTGCAATCATTTATTTCTAGTCTATATGAAGGCAACCGTACTTCCCTGTCCTGCTTGGTAAAATAAAGTATGAACAGAGGAGTTTTCCAGATTTGTTACAATCTGCAGTCACACCATTAGATGTCACTCATTCTTACGCACTGGACCTTTAAACCTAACAGTGCTGCTGCCGCATGTCGGGGTCCACGTGAGCCATGTGTCCACTCAGCCCTGTCCTGATCCACAGCAGGAGTCCCGTCCCCTGTCCCCCTCCCAAAAAAATGTCCAGTGTTGTAAGAGAAACCACTTAGATGTTATGTTATGTAAACACATCGCCATGGAGATGAAGCTTCTCAGCTACAGCGATCGATAAAGCAACATGGCCAAGCTGTGCGTTATTGTATCAGAGAGTGAGTCACAGCGTCTGCTGATCACACACACACACACACCTGCCCAGACACCTGACAGTCCTGTATTTATGGGATGGAAAACACCAACCGTTTGCCAAAACTCTTATCAATGAACACTGTTAGGTTGTAGTGAACGAGACAAAATTGACTTTTTACCCTTTCCCAACGTGTTGCATTATGGTTTTTAGAGCAATATTAACAACTTCCATGACAGACACTAAACTCCAATCAGACCCATCCACCGCCAAACGTAACACGATATGTACATTATAAAAAATAACACATTGTTGTGGTTGTAGCCATTGTAGCACGACCACACTTTACCTCCTCGCGGTTAACCTGAATTTGCTATGACACATTGACTGAACTCGAACTCCCTCGCTTCTCTGAAATCACTAAAGCTCCTTTTCCACCTACGGTTCCAGCTCGACCCGCCTCCCCTCAGCACGGCATGGCATGGTTTAGGCTGGTTTTCCACTACGAAAATAGTACCTACTCATCTGGGGGCGGAGTCATCACTGCACGGCTGCATGAAACTGCTGTGACTTCGTTTTACACGCGACACGCAAACAAGTGACGTGTAAAGCAGTTGTTTTCAGTGTAACTGAATCATTAGAATCAGTTAATTGAAACTATTTGTTCAGTACTTCCTCCATGACTGGCTCCCGTCTGACACAGTGACCGGTCGCGATCAGCAGTGCTGTCGCTATATACACCAGTTCCACTAGCATTGGTCGGCTTGATTCTTGTGTCGGACATTTCTTCCTGTGACGACACTGTGACCAGTCAGTGGCCAGTAGGGCTGTAAAGTCCCGGTCGTCTGGTCGATTTATGAGTCAATACGTTCTGGTTCGACTCAAATTCTGATAAGTCAACTTTTTGCCGTGTTAATTTCATACAGTCTATGGTTAATTTGACTTAATCTGGAGGAATGTACCAAGTTCTAATGGGGGTGTTTTCAGAGCACCCCTGTTCCACAGGTAACAGCATGTCTTCAGAGAAACCCCCCCCCCCCCTTGTTTTCGGTATTTTCGAACAAGAATTTCTTTGGTTGAATACAGCCTTAGTGGCCAGTACCAGGTACTATCGCTAGTGGAAACGCAAAATAACCGTGCCGTGGTGAGTCAAGTCGTGGAAACACGCCATAAGTAACATGTTTAAACTCACAAAAAAAGTTTAAAGGTTCACTCTCAACCCAAAATGCTGAAATGACACAGAGCCTTCAAGAAGACAGGGAACCACAGATCAGAGGTGTTTGATCATTTGACCTTAATTAATTTGTATTTATATACATGTACCATGTTTACTGTACCACACAACCTCATTAAAGAAAATCCTGTATTTTTCAATGCATTTCAGTGACCAAAACCTATTAATTACCATGTTTGAAATGACTATTTTCCAAATGTGCACAAACACACTAAAACTCATCAATACGAGCCAGCTTGTAATTGACTAAAACACATCTTTATTCGATATTTTTTTTTAGCACTTTTTAGTATCTCGAGGCTCTGCTTTAAGCTTGTCTCAGCCTATTTTTCTCTCTCCTCCTCTTCTTGGCAGTACTTTGTTTAACATTGGTCTTGTTGTCACAGATTTATTCGGATGTTGCATAATGGGCTTTGCTTTGGTGAAGGATGCTACAGACAACAAGAGGTTCTCCACCATCTGTGTGTTTTAGCCAACAGACTGGAGCCTTATTTTTAAAGTGGGGGGGGAAACTGCTATTATATATTATTTTTTGAGTAATTTGTTTGTACTTTGGAATTATGAATAAAAACCACAGAGGATTTAACAGTCCTAGTCCAGTTTCAGGGGGTTATTATTGCCATTTTCATTCAAATTATCATCACATTTGTAAACTATCATAAAAAATAAATGAAGGCTGACAGATTTGGGGGTTTTCACAGGTAGATGCTGATCTCTTAAATTTAGGAAAAGCTTGAATTTTCTTTATTTTTGGAGGCAAAAACATAATTCTGGTACTCAAATAATTACTGATCAACACTTATGGTCTGAATCTAGAATCTCCCATTATTATCGATTATTTTCTCGATTAGTCGA